>NC_142803.1:43876856-44129356 GCF_049724085.1 Artemia sp. Qi Xiang Cuo
AAGTTCATTTTGAATTTCTTTCGTTGAAATGCAAGAGTTGGAATATTTCAGTAGTGTTTGGTTGTGGTTTACCTTGTCACAGTTACATTTTTCTTGATTTTTCAAAGTTCATTTTTGAATTTCTTTCAGTTGAAATGCAAGAGTTGAGTATTTCAGTAGTGTTTGGTTGTGGTTTACCTTGTCACAGTTACATTTTTCTTGATTTTTCAAAAGTTCATTTTGAATTTCTTTCGTTGAAATGCAAGAGTTGGAATATTTCAGTAGTGTTTGGTTGTGGTTTACCTTGTCACAGTTACATTTTCTTGATTTTTCAAAGTTCATTTTGAATTTCTTTCGTTGAAATGCACGAGTTGGAATATTTCAGTATTTTTTGGTTGTGTTTTACCTTGTACAAGTTACCTTTTCTTTATTTTTCAAAGTTGATTTTGAATTTCTTTCGTTGAAATGCAAGAGTTGGAATATTTCAGTAGTGTTTGGTTGTGGTTTACCTTGTCACAGTTACATTTTCTTGATTTTTCAAAGTTCATTTTGAATTTCTTTCATTGAAATGCAAGAGTTGGAATATTTCAGTAGTGTTTGGTTGTGGTTTACCTTGTCACAGTTACATTTTCTTGATTTTTCAAAGTTCATTTTGAATTTCTTTCGTTGAAATGCAAGAGTTGGAATATTTCAGTAGTGTTTGGTTGTGGTTTACCTTGTCACAATTACATTTTCTTGATTTTACAAAGTTAATTTTTGAATTTCTTTCGTTGAAATGCAAGAGTTGGAATATTTCAATAGTGTTTGGTTGTGGTTTACCTTGTCACAGTTACATTTTCTTGATTTTTCAATGTTCATTTTGAATTTCTTTCGTTGAAATGCAAGATTTGGAATATTTCAGTAGTGTTTGGTTGTGGTTTACCTTGTCACAGTTGCATTTTCTTGATTTTTCAAAGATCCATTTGAATTTCTTCAGTTGAAATGGCAAGAGTTGGAATATTTCAGTAGTGTTTGGTTGTGGTTTACCTTTGTCACAGTTACATTCTTTGATTTTTCAAAATGTTCATTTTGAATTTCTTTCGTTGAAATGCAAGAGTTGAATATTTCAGTAGTGTTTGATTGTGGTTTGCCTTGTCACAGTTACATTTTCTTGATTTTTCAAAGTTCATTTTGAATTTCTTTCTGTTGAAATGCAAGAGCTGGAATATTTCAGTAGTGTTTGTTGTGGTTTACCTTGTCACAGTTACATTTTCTTGATTTTTCAAAGTTCATTTTGAATTTCTTTCGTTGAAATGCAAGAGTTGGAATATTTCAGTAGTGTTTGTTGTGGTTTACCTTGTCACAGTTACATTTTCTTTTTTTTTCAAAAGTTCATTTTGAATTTCTATCGTTGAAATGCCAGAGTTTGAATATTTCATTAGTGTTTTATTTTGGCTTACATTGTCATAGCTACATTTTCTTGATTCTTCAAAGTTCATTTTGAATTTCATTCGTTGACATGCAAGAGATGGAATATTTCACCAGCGTTTGGTTGTGGTTTAAAATATCATAGCTACATTTTCCTGATTTTTCAAAGTTCATTTTGAATTTCTTCGTTGAAATGCAAGAGTTGGAATATTTCAGTAGTGTTTGGTTGTGGTTTACCTTGTCACAGTTACATTTTCTTGATTTTTCAAAGTTCATTTTGAATTTCTTTCGTTGAAATGCAAGAGTTGGAATATTTCAGTAGTGTTTGGTTGTGGTTTACCGTGTCATAGTTACATTCTCTCGATTTTTCAAAGATTATTTCGAATTTTTTTCGTTGAAATGCAAGAGTTGGAATATTTCAGTAGTGTTTGGTTGTGGTTTACCTTGTCATGGATACATTTTCTTAATTTTTCAAAGTTCATTTTGATTTTCTTCGTTGAAATGCAAGAGTTGGAATATTTCAGTAGTGTTTGGCTGTGGTTTACCTTGTCACAGTTACATTTTCTTGATTTTTCAAAGTTCATTTTGAATTTCTTCGTTGAAATGCAAGAGTTGGAATATTTCAGTAGTGTTTGTTGTGGTTTACCTTGTCAGAGTTACATTTTCTGATTTTTCAAAGCTTCATTATGGATTTCTTTAGTTGAATAGTTTGTAGCTTATGACAAGAAATTCCTGATTTCTGTTAGGCTAGGTTAGTATCAGTTAGATTAAGGTTAGTTAGGTTAGGCTAGCCTACGTACGCGCGCGTACGTAGGCTAACCTAACCTAACCTAACTTAACCTTAATCTAACTTGATCTAGCCTAACCTAACCTAACAAAAATCAGGAAATTTAACTGTGTCAAGGTAAAGCACGACAAAAAATATTTCAACTAAAGAAATCCATAATGAACTTTGAAAAATAAAAGAGAATGTAACTCTGACAAAGTAAACAACAACGAAACACTACTGAAATATTCAAACTCTTGCATTTCAATGATAGAAATTCAAAATGAACTTTGAAAAATCAAGAAAATATAACTGTGACAATGTAAACCACAGCCAAACACTACTGAAATATTACAACTCTTACATTTCAAGGAAATAATTTCAGCTGAACTTTGAAAAATCAAGAAAATGTAACGGTGACAAGGTAAACCACAAGCATACACTACTGAAATATTCCAACTCTTGCATTTCAATAAAATAAATTCAAAATGAACTTTGAAAAATCATGAAAATGTAACTGTTACAAGTACATACAAGACTTAACAACACTGATAGAGTCCATCTCTTGCATTTCAACGAAAGAAATTCTAAATGAGCTTTTAAAATTCATGAAAAATTAACTTTGACAAGGTAAAACACAATCAAACACTTCTGAAATAGTCCAACTCCTGCATTTCAATGAAAGAAATTCAAAATGAACTTTGAAAAATCAAGAAAATGTAACTGTGACAAGGTAAACCACAACAAAACACTACTTAAATATTCCAACTCTTGCATTTCATCGAAATAAATTCAAAATTATCTTTGAAAAATCAAGAAAATTTAACTGTGACAAGGTAAACCACAACCAAACACTACTGAAATATTCCAACTCTTGCATTTCAACGAAAGAAATTCAAAATGAACTTTGAAAAATCAAGAGAATGTAACTGTGACAAGGTAAACCACAACCAAACACTACTGAAATAGTTCCAACTCTTGCATTTCAATGAAAGAAATTCAAAATGAACTTTGAAAAATCAAGAAAATGTAACTGTGACAAGGTAAACCACAACGAAACACTACTGAAATATTCCAACTCTTGCATTTCAACGAAAGAAATTCAAAATGAACTTTGAAAAATCAAGAAAATGTAACTGCAGACAAGGTAAACCACAACCAAACACTACTGAAATATTCCAACTCTTACATTTCAACAAAAGAAATTCAAAATGAACTTTGAAAAATCAAGAAAATGTAACTGTGACAAGTTAAACCACTGGGAAACACTACTGAAATATTCCAACTCTTGCATTTCAACAAAAGAAATTCAAAATGAACTTTGAAAAATCAAGAAAGTGTAACTGCGACAAGGTAAACCACAACCAAACACTACTGAACTATTCCAACTCTTGCTTTTCAAGCGAAAGAAATTCAAAATGAACTTTGAAAAATCAAGAAAATGTAACTGTGACAAGGTAAACCACAACCAAACACTACTGAAATATTCCAACTCTTGCATTTCAACGAAAGAAATTCAAAATGAACTTTGAAAAATCAAGAAAATGTAACTGTGACAAGGTAAACCACAACCAAACACTACTGAAATATTCCAACTCTTGCATTTCAACGAAAGAAATTCAAAATGAATCTTTGAAAAATCAAGAAAATGTAACTGTGACAAGGTAAACCACAACCAAACACTACTGAAATATTCCAACTCTTGCATTTCAATGAAAGAAATTCAAAATGAACTTTGAAAAATCAAGAAAATGTAACTGTGACAAGGTAAACCACAACCAAACACTACTGAAATATTCCAACTCTTGCATTTCAACGAAAGAAATTCAAAATGAACTTTGAAAAATCAAGAAAATGTAACTGTGACAAGGTAAACCACAACCAAACACTACTGAAATATTCCGTCTCTTGCATTTCAACGAAAGAAATTAAAAATGATCTTTGAAACATCACGAAAATGTAAGTTTGACATGGTAAACCACAAGCAAACACTTCTGAAATATTCCAACTCTTGCTTTTCAACGAAAGAAATTCAAAATGAACTTTGAAAAATCAAGAGAATGTAACTGTGACATGGTAAACCACAACGAAACACTACTGAAATATTCCAACTCTTGCATTTCAACGAAAGAAATTCAAAATGAACTTTGAAAAATTAAGAGAATGTAACTGTGACAAGGTAAACCACAACCAAACACTACTTAAATATTCCAACTCTTGCATTTCAACGAAAGAAATTCAAAATGAACTTTGAAAAATTAAGATAATGTAAATGTGACACTTTAAACCACAACCAAACACTACTGAAATATTCCAACTCTTGCATTTCAACGAAAGAAATTCATAATGAACTTTGAAAAATCAAGAAAATGTAACTGTGACAAGGTAAACCACAACCAAACACTACTGAAATATTCCAACTCTTGCATTTCAACGAAAGAAATTCAAAATGAACTTTGAAAAATCAAGAAAATGTAACTGTGACAAGGTAAACCACAACCAAACACTACTGAAATATTCCAACTCTTGCATTTCAACGAAAGAAATTCAAAATGAACTTTGAAAAATCAAGAAAATGTAACTGTGACAAGGTAAACCACAACCAAACACTACTGAAATATTCCAACTCTTGCATTTCAACGAAAGAAATTCAAAATGAACTTTGAAAAATCAAGAAAATGTAACTGTGACAAGGTAAACCACAACCAAACACTACTGAAATATTCCAACTCTTGCATTTCAAC
Source organism: Artemia sp. Qi Xiang Cuo (assembly GCF_049724085.1). Classification (NCBI taxonomy): domain Eukaryota; kingdom Metazoa; phylum Arthropoda; class Branchiopoda; order Anostraca; family Artemiidae; genus Artemia; species Artemia sp. Qi Xiang Cuo. The sequence continues at coordinate 43,881,753 of NC_142803.1, forward strand.
GAAAGAAATTCAAAATGAACTTTGAAAAATCAAGAAAATGTAACTGTGACAAGGTAAACCACAACCAAACACTACTGAAATATTCCAACTCTTGCATTTCAACGAAAGAAATTCAAAATGAACTTTGAAAAATCAAGAAAATGTAACTGTGACAAGGTAAACCACAACCAAACACTACTGAAATATTCCAACTCTTGCATTTCAACGAAAGAAATTCAAAATGAACTTTGAAAATCAAGAAAATGTAACTGTGACAAGGTAAACCACAACCAAACACTACTGAAATATTCCAACTCTTGCATTTCAACGAAAGAAATTCAAAATGAACTTTGAAAAATCAAGAAAATGTAACTGTGACAAGGTAAACCACAACCAAACACTACTGAAATATTCCAACTCTTGCATTTCAACGAAAGAAATTCAAAATGAACTTTGAAAAATCAAGAAAATGTAACTGTGACAAGGTAAACCACAACCAAACACTACTGAAATATTCCAACTCTTGCATTTCAACGAAAGAAATTCAAAATGAACTTTGAAAAATCAAGAAAATGTAACTGTGACAAGGTAAACCACAACCAAACACTACTGAAATATTCCAACTCTTGCATTTCAACGAAAGAAATTCAAAATGAACTTTGAAAAATCAAGAAAATGTAACTGTGACAAGGTAAACCACAACCAAACACTACTGAAATATTCCAACTCTTGCATTTCAACGAAAGAAATTCAAAATGAACTTTGAAAAATCAAGAAAATGTAACTGTGACATGGTAAAACACAACCAAACACTACTGAAATATTCCAACTCTTGCATTTCAACGAAAGAAATTCAAAATGAACTTTGAAAAAATCAAGAAAATGAAAGTGTGACAAGGTAAACCACAACCAAACACTACTGAAAAATTCCAACTCTTGCATTTCAACGAAAGAAATTCAAAATGAACTTTGAAAAATCAAGAAAATGTAACTGTGACAAGGTAAACCACAACCAAACACTACTGAAATATTCCAACTCTTGCATTTCAACGAAAGAAATTCAAAATGAACTTTGAAAAATCAAGAAAATGTAACTGTGACAAGGTAAACCACAACCAAACACTACTGAAATATTCCAACTCTTGCATTTCAACGAAAGAAATTCAAAATGAACTTTGAAAAATCAAGAAAATGTAACTGTGACAAGGTAAACCACAACCAAACACTACTGAAATATTCCAACTCTTGCATTTCAACGAAAGAAATTCAAAATGAACTTTGAAAAATCAAGAAAATGTAACTGTGACAAGGTAAACCACAACCAAACACTACTGAAATATTCCAACTCTTGCATTTCAACGAAAGAAATTCAAAATGAACTTTGAAAAATCAAGAAAATGTAACTGTGACAAGGTAAACCACAACCAAACACTACTGAAATATTCCAACTCTTGCATTTCAACGAAAGAAATTCAAAATGAACTTTGAAAAATCAAGAAAATGTAACTGTGACAAGGTAAACCACAACCAAACACTACTGAAATATTCCAACTCTTGCATTTCAACGAAAGAAATTCAAAATGAACTTTGAAAAATCAAGAAAATGTAACTGTGACAAGGTAAACCACAACCAAACACTACTGAAATATTCCAACTCTTGCATTTCAACGAAAGAAATTCAAAATGAACTTTGAAAAATCAAGAAAATGTAACTGTGACAAGGTAAACCACAACCAAACACTACTGAAATATTCCAACTCTTGCATTTCAACGAAAGAAATTCAAAATGAACTTTGAAAAATCAAGAAAATGTAACTGTGACAAGGTAAACCACAACCAAACACTACTGAAATATTCCAACTCTTGCATTTCAACGAAAGAAATTCAAAATGAACTTTGAAAAATCAAGAAAATGTAACTGTGACAAGGTAAACCACAACCAAACACTACTGAAATATTCCAACTCTTGCATTTCAACGAAAGAAATTCAAAATGAACTTTGAAAAATCAAGAAAATGTAACTGTGACAAGGTAAACCACAACCAAACACTACTGAAATATTCCAACTCTTGCATTTCAACGAAAGAAATTCAAAATGAACTTTGAAAAATCAAGAAAATGTAACTGTGACAAGGTAAACCACAACCAAACACTACTGAAATATTCCAACTCTTGCATTTCAACGAAAGAAATTCAAAATGAACTTTGAAAAATCAAGAAAATGTAACTGTGACAAGGTAAACCACAACCAAACACTACTGAAATATTCCAACTCTTGCATTTCAACGAAAGAAATTCAAAATGAACTTTGAAAAATCAAGAAAATGTAACTGTGACAAGGTAAACCACAACCAAACACTACTGAAATATTCCAACTCTTGCATTTCAACGAAAGAAATTCAAAATGAACTTTGAAAAATCAAGAAAATGTAACTGTGACAAGGTAAACCACAACCAAACACTACTGAAATATTCCAACTCTTGCATTTCAACGAAAGAAATTCAAAATGAACTTTGAAAAATCAAGAAAATGTAACTGTGACAAGGTAAACCACAACCAAACACTACTGAAATATTCCAACTCTTGCATTTCAATGAAAGAAATTCAAAATGAACTTTGAAAAATCAAGAAAATGTAACTGTGACAAGGTAAACCACAACCAAACACTACTGAAATATTCCAACTCTTGCATTTCAACGAAAGAAATTCAAAATGAACTTTGAAAAATCAAGAAAATGTAACTGTGACAAGGTAAACCACAACCAAACACTACTGAAATATTCCAACTCTTGCATTTCAACGAAAGAAATTCAAAATGAACTTTGAAAAATCAAGAAAATGTAACTGTGACAAGGTAAACCACAACCAAACACTACTGAAATATTCCAACTCTTGCATTTCAACGAAAGAAATTCAAAATGAACTTTGAAAAATCAAGAAAATGTAACTGTGACAAGGTAAACCACAACCAAACACTACTGAAATATTCCAACTCTTGCATTTCAATGAAAGAAATTCAAAATGAACTTTGAAAAATCAAGAAAATGTAACTGTGACAAGGTAAACCACAACCAAACACTACTGAAATATTCCAACTCTTGCATTTCAACGAAAGAAATTCAAAATGAACTTTGAAAAATCAAGAAAATGTAACTGTGACAAGGTAAACCACAACCAAACACTACTGAAATATTCCAACTCTTGCATTTCAACGAAAGAAATTCAAAATGAACTTTGAAAAATCAAGAAAATGTAACTGTGACAAGGTAAACCACAACCAAACACTACTGAAATATTCCAACTCTTGCATTTCAACGAAAGAAATTCAAAATGAACTTTGAAAAATCAAGAAAATGTAACTGTGACAAGGTAAACCACAACCAAACACTACTGAAATATTCCAACTCTTGCATTTCAACGAAAGAAATTCAAAATGAACTTTGAAAAATCAAGAAAATGTAACTGTGACAAGGTAAACCACAACCAAACACTACTGAAATATTCCAACTCTTGCATTTCAACGAAAGAAATTCAAAATGAACTTTGAAAAATCAAGAAAATGTAACTGTGACAAGGTAAACCACAACCAAACACTACTGAAATATTCCAACTCTTGCATTTCAACGAAAGAAATTCAAAATGAACTTTGAAAAATCAAGAAAATGTAACTGTGACAAGGTAAACCACAACCAAACACTACTGAAATATTCCAACTCTTGCATTTCAACGAAAGAAATTCAAAATGAACTTTGAAAAATCAAGAAAATGTAACTGTGACAAGGTAAACCACAACCAAACACTACTGAAATATTCCAACTCTTGCATTTCAACGAAAGAAATTCAAAATGAACTTTGAAAAATCAAGAAAATGTAACTGTGACAAGGTAAACCATAACCGAAACACTACTGAAATATTCCAACTCTTGCATTTCAACGGAAAAAATTCAAATTGAACTATGAAAAATCAAGAAAATTTATCTGTGACACGGTAAAACAAAAGCAAACACTAATTAAATATTTCAACTCTTGCTTTTCGACGAAAGCAATTCAAAATGAACTTTGAAAAATCCAGAAAATGTAACTGTGACACGGTGAACCACAACCAAAAACTACTGAAATATTCCAACTCTTGCATTTAATAGAAAGAAATAAAAAATGAAAAATGAACAATCACGAAAATGTAAATGTTAAAACTTAAACAACAAACAAACACAACTGAAATATAAAAACTCTTGCATTTAAACGAAAGAAATTCAAAATGAACTTTGAAAAATCAAGAGAATGTAACTCTGACAGGGTAAACCACTACCAAACACTACTTAAAGATTCCAACTCCTTCTTTACAGCTACATAAATTCAAAATGAACTTTGAAAAATCAAGAACATGTCACTTTGACCATTTGAACCACTCACATACACGACTGAAATAGTCTAAATCACTCTTTTCAGTAAAAGAAATTCAAAATAAACTTTGAAAAATCAAGAAAATGTAACTTTGACAAGGTAAACCACGTCAAAAAACTACTGACATATTCAAACACTTTCAATTTAACGAAAAAAAAAACAAAATGAAAATTTAGAAATAAATATAATTTATACTAGAATCTTTTAAAAACACAAACCAAAGTATTATATATAAAAACTATGTCACTTAAAAGAAAAAAATTCAAAATGAAATAAGAAATTTAACGAAAATGTATCTGTGAGAAGGTCAACAAAAATCCCCAACAACTTTAATATTGAAAATCTTGAATTTCAACTAAATTCAGTCAAATGAGCTTTGATAAATAAAGACAATTAAACAGTGACAGGGTGAACAACTACCAAATACTACACAAAACTAAATAATCAATATTAACTACCAAAGAAATAAAAAATGAACTTTGAAAAATTAAGAAAATGTATCCATGACAAGATAAACCACAACCAAACACTACTGAAATATTCCAGCTCTTGCATTTCAACGAAAAAAATTCGAAATAAACTTTGAAAAATCAAAAAAATGTAAGTGTGACAAGGTAAAGCACAACCAAACACTACTGAAATAATCCAACTCTTGCATTTCAACGAAAGAAATTCAAAATGAACTTTGAAAAATCAAGAAATTGTAACTGTGACACGGTAATCCACAACCAAGCACTACGTAAATATTCCAACTCTTGCATTTCAACGAAAAAAATTCAGAATAAACTTTGAAAAATCAAGAAAATGTAACTGTGACAAGGTAAACCACATCCAAACATTACTGAAATAGTCCAACTCTTGCATTTCAACGAAAGAAATTCAAAATGAACTTTGAAAAATCAGGAAAATGTAACTGTGACATGGTAAACCACAACCAAACACTAGTGAAATATTCCAACTCTTGCATTTCAATGTAAGAAATTCAAAATTAACTTTGAAAAATCAGGAAAATGTAACTGTGACGCGGTAAACCACAACCAAACACTACTGAAATAGTCCAACTCTTGCATTTCAACGAAAGAAATTCAAAATGAACTTTGAAAAATCAAGAAAATGTAACTGTGACAAGGTAAACCATAACCAAACACTACTGAAATATTCCAACTCTTGCATTTCAACGAAATAAATTCAAAATGAACTTTCAAAAATCAAGAAAATGTAACTGTGACAAGGTAAACCACATCAAAACACAACTGAAATATTCCAACTCTTGCATTTCAACGGAAGAAATTCAAAATAAACTTTGAAAAATCAAGAGAATGTAACTGTGACAAGGAAAACAACAACCAAACACTACTGAAATATTCCAACTCTTGCATTTCAATGAAAGAAATTCAAAATTAACTTTGAAAAAATCAAGAATGTGTACCTGTGACATGGTAAACCGCGACCAAACACTAGTGAAATATTCCAACTCTTGCATTTCAACGAAAGAAATTCAAAATGAACTTTGAAAAATTAAGGGAATGTAACTGTGACAATGGAAACCGCACTCAAACACTTCTGAAATATTCCAACTCTTGCTTTTCAACGAAAGAAATTCAAAATGAACTGTGAAAAATCAAGGCAATGTAAGTGTGACAGGGTAAACTACAACAACACACTACTGAAATATTCCAACTCTTGCATTTCAACGAAAGAAATTCAAAATGAACTTTGAAAAATCAAGAAAATGTAACTGTGACAAGGTAAACCACAACCAAACACTACTGAAATATTCCAACTCTTGCATTTCAATGAAAGAAATTCAAAATGAACTTTGAAAAATCAAGAGAATGTAACTGTGACAAGGTAAACCACAACCAAACACTACTGAAATATTCCAACTCTTGCATTTCAACGAAAGAAATTTAAAATGAACCTTGAAAAATCAAGATAATGTAACTGTGACACGGTAAACCACAACAAAACACAAATGAAATATTCCAACTCTTGCATTTCAAAGAATGAAATTCAAAATGAACTTTGAAAAATCAAGAAGATGTAACTGTGACAGGGTAAACTACAACAACGCACTACTGAATTATTCCAACTCTTGCATTTCAACGAAAGAAATTCAAAATGAACTTTGAAAAATCAAGAAAATGTAACTGTGACAAGGTAAACCACAACCAAACACTACTGAAATATTCCAACTCTTACATTTCAACGAAATAAATTCAAAATGAACTTTGAAAAATCAAGAAAATGTAACTGTGACAAGGTAAACCACATCGAAACACAACTGAAATATTCCAACTCTTGTATTTCAATGTAAAAAATTCAAAATGAACTTTGAAAAATCAGGACAATGTAACTGTGACAAGGTAAACCACAACCAAACACTACTGAAATATTCCGACTCTTGCATTTCAACGAAAGAAATTTGAAATGAACTTTGAAAAATCAGGAAAATGTAACTGTGACAAGGTAAACCACAACCTAACACTACTGAAATATTCCAACTCTTGCATTTCAACGAATGAAATTCAAAATGAACTTTGAAAAATAAAGAAAATGTACCTGTGACAAGGTAAACCACAACGAAACACTACTGAAATATTCCAAATCTTGCATTTCAACGAAAGAAATTCAAAATGAACTTTGAAAAATCAAGAAAATGTAACTGTGACAAGGTAAACCACAACCAAACACTACTGAAATATTCCAACTCTTGCATTTCAATGAAAGAAATTCAAAATTAAATTTTAAAAATCATGATAATGTAACTGTGACAAGGTAAACAACAACAAAACACTACTGAAATATTCCAACTCTTGCCTCTCAACAAAAGAAATTCAAAATGAACTTTGAAAAATCAAGAAAATGTAACAGTGACAAGGTAAACCACAACCAAACACTACTGAAATATTCCAACTCTTGCATTTCAATGAAAGAAATTCAAAATGAACTTTGAAAAATCAAGAAAATGTAACTGTGACAAGGTAAACCAAACACTACTAAAATATTCCAACTCTTGCATTTCAATGAAAGAAATTCAAAATGAACTTTGAAAAATCAAGAAAATGTAACTGTGACAAGGTAAACCACAACCAAACACTACTGAAATATTCCAACTCTTGCATTTCAACGAAAGAAATTCAAAATGAACTTTGAAAAATCAAGAAAAAGTACCTGTGACAAGGTAAACCACAACCAAACACTACTGAAACATTCCAACTCTTGCATTTCAACGAAGGAAATTCAAAATGAACTTTGAAAAATCAGACCTTTGGAGGGGGGAGGGGCCGGGGGGAGGGGGTCGTTCTGTGTCTCAATGCACAAAAAAAGTATAAAAAATTGGGGAGGGAAGGGGAGGGGAGGTGAGGAGGAGGTGGGAGGAGGAGGAGGAGGAGGAGGAGGAGGAGGGAGGAGGAGGAGGAGGAGGAGGAGGAGGGGAGGGGAGGGGAGGAGGAGGGAGGGAGAGGGGGGAGAGGGGCCCCTTTGGGGGGCCAAAGGGGGGAGGGGCCCTTTGGGCCCCGGGGGGGGGGTCTGGGGAGGGCGTTTGGGGGGCTGGGGCTCTTTGGGAGCTTGGGGGACCTTTGAGGACCGGGCGCTTCCTTCGGGGTTGGGGTGGTGGGGATCGGAACCCTTTGGGGTTGTGGTAGGGGACCTCACAACACTGTTCAAATGAAACTTGTGTATTATAAGGACCACAGAGTTTCACCCTCAAATCCTCTTCCAAAACCTTTTCTAAAATCTTCTTTTAAAATGTCTCTAACTGTTTCGCCGAAATAGTTCCATAACCTGTCTAAAACAGTTTCGCCCAAATAATCCCTAAACTTAATTTCAGCGTGTTCCTTTTGTTTTTGGCATCTCTGCGCTGAGGCATTTCAAATTAATAAGAAACCTGATTCCCGCGCTAAAACAATTCGTCGCTAAGATGTTTCTTGGAGAACTGTTTCCATGGCGTTTGGTTATTAATATCTTTTGGAGTTCGATCAAAAGAGTTGTTTCCGAGGCAAAGACATTAATGACTTGGATCTATTCCTGGAGAAATGTTGACAGTACCTGTCAGACATTATTAAACTTTGCCTGGAAACAATTTGATTAATGACTGACAGCACAGGTGTTCCAAATTCCCAATCGATTACGCAATCAATTTCTCAGAAATCCATTTCCCCTAGGGACTCTATGCCCAAATAAGGACCATAAACCACGTGGTCATGTTCGGAGTTATAGGGTCACCTCTACTCTCTATTTTGACAAGGGATTACAACAATTCAAAAACCTTGAAAATGAAAACCAAAAATTTCAAGCTTAATACATATCGTTGTTAGAAATCAGACTAGCTTCAATAATCAAATATCTTTGAAAAGGCTGTAGAATGTAAAGACATTAAATTGTGGAAAGAGCAAAAAACTGGTAATTGTAAAAATATTCTTATATATTTTAACAAGGGATTACATCAATTCAAAACCTTAAAAAAGAAAACCTTTTTGAACGCAACCAGTTACATAATGTCAGAAGGATGGCCCAAAAACCGAAAATTTACAATTATTACAAATGATAATTCTCTATTTTGACAAGGGATTACGACAATTCAAAACCTTAAAAATGAAAACCAAAAGTTTGCAGCTTGAAAAGACATTAAATTGCGGAAAGAGCAAAAACTGTTTATTGCAAAAATATTTGTATATATTTTAAGAAGGGATTACAACAGCTCCAAAACATTAAACCCAAAGTTTGAAGCTTAGAAGAAATTTTTGTTAGAAATTGGACTTGCTTTAAGTCAATTATCTTTGAAAAGACGTTAAATTGCTTAAAGAGTAAAAAACTGGTAATGGCAAAAATATTTGTAAATATTTCAACAAGGGACTACAACAATTCAAAAACCTTAAAAAAACTTTGAAGCTTAGTAGATATCGTTGTTAGAAATCGAACTTGCTTTAATAACCAAATCAGAGGCAACGCTATAGCGTTGCATATAGTAAAGGCCATACGGCTTCAATGTTCTATTATTTTTTTTCCCCAGAGGCATTTCATATGGAAGGGGTCGTCGTAGAAACTTCAAAGGGAAGTCATTCAATTGAAAATCGAGAGATCTGGTACCCTTTTTAAGGGTCAGATGGAACTGGACGACGACTAGCATCCCTTCCACGCCCACCGGTTCCCAAAACACATCCAAAAAAATTTTTGTAATAACAATTTTGCTCTGCATAGTGGATTTCCTTATAGAAATTATGTTTTTCAGGAGGACCTCTCCCCAAAGCCCTCAGGGCAAGGGCTGTAAGTTATATCCTGGGGGCATATAAGGTTTTTACAGAAAGCTTTGTCGTAGAAACTTCAAAAAGGACTCGTTCAATTAGAAATTCAAAGGGCTAGTTCCCTTTTTAATAGTCGAAAGTTATTGAAGGGCAACTATCCCCTCTTTCACGGCCACCTTTTCCCCAAACACATCCAATCAAAATTTTGAGATAGCCATTTTGTCCAACGTGGTTAAAATTCAGGAAATTAGGTCTTTGAGGATAGCACCCCCCTCCACAGCCCTCAGGGTAAGGGTTGTAAGTTATGCCCTGTGGGCATATAAGGTTGTTATAAAAAGCGTTGTCGTAAAAACTTCAGAACGGGCTCACTGCATTGGAAATTTAAATGGCTAGTTCCATTTTAAATAGTCGAAAGTGATTGGAAGGTAACTAACACCCCTTCCACGCCAACCATTTCCCCAAACACATCTGATCAAAATTTTGGTATAGCCATTTTATTCAACGTAGTTGAAATTTCTGGAACATATATGTTTGAGCAGGACAATCCCCCCACAGTCTTCAGGGCAAGGGTTATAAATTATTCCCTGGGGGCATATATGGTTCTTATGGAAGGAATGCTCGTATAAACTTCAGAGAGAGCTCATTCGATTGGAAATCGAAAGTTCTAGTTCACTTTTTAAGCGTCAAAAGATATCAGAGGGTAACCAGTCCCCCCCTCCAAACCCTTTTCTCCCAAATGCATCCGATTAAAATTTGGAGATAGCTATTCTTTTAAAAATAGTTCAAAGATCATATAACAAAAATTCCGATATCGACAAAACCCCCCAGGGCCCTGGAGCAGGGGCGTTGTAAGTTATACCATGGGGGCATATATGGGTCTTATGGAAGGGATGCTCGTATTGACTTCAAAGAGGACTCATTTGATTGGAAATTGAAAGTTCTAGTTCACTTTTTAAGAGTCAAAAGAGATTGGAGGGCAACTAGCCCCCCTCCCACGCCCCTTTTTCTCCAAATCCATCCAATAAAAATTTTGAGATAGCCATTAAGTTCACTTTTTGGGCGTCAAAAGATATCTGAGGGTAACCAGCTCCCCCCCCCCCCCAAACCCTTTTTTCCCAAATGCATCCGATTAAAATTTTGAGATAGCTATTTTGTTAAAATAGTTCAAAGATCATATAACAAAAATTCCGGTGTCGTCACAACCACCCCAGGGCCCGGGGGCAGGCGTTGTAAGTTATGCCCTGGGGCATATATGGTTCTTATAAAAAAGATGCTCGCATAAACTTCAGAGAGGGCTCATTGGATTGGAAATTGAAAGTTCGAGCTCACATTTAAATAGTCAAAAGACATCTGAGGGCAACTAGCCCCCATCCCAACGCCTTCTTTTTCCAAACCTATTTGATGAAAATTTTTAGATAGAGATTTTATTAGAAATAGTTCAAAGGTCTTATAAGAAAAACTCCGGTGTCAATACAACCCCCAGGGCCCGGGGAAAGGTGTTCTAAGTTTTGCCCTAAGGGCATGTATGGTTCTTATGAAAGGGATGCTCGTATAAACTTCATAGAGGGCTCATTTGATTAGAAACTAAACGTTCTAGTTCACTTTTTAAGAGTCAAGAGAGTTAAGGGCAACTCGCCCCCCCCCCCCCCACGCCCTTTTTTCCCGAACCCATGCGCTACAAATTTAGAGATAGCCAGTTTTTCGGAAATTGTTCACAAATTAGAAAACAAAAACTCCCCCCAGGGTCCTGGGGATAGGCGGTGTAAGTGTTATCCTGGGGGCGTATATGGTTCTTATGAAAGGGATGCTCGTATAAACTTCAGAGAGGGCTCATTTGATTGGAAATTGAAAATTCTAGTTAAATTTTTAAGATTCAAAATATATCCGAGGGCAATTATTCCCCCCCCTTCCCAACACACCCTTTTTTTCCCATGCCCATTCGATGAAATTTTTATAATAGCCATTTCATTAAAAGTAGTTCAAAGGCCAGACAAGAAAAATTGCAGTATCGAAGCAACCCCCAGGGCCCGGCGGCAGGCGTTATGAGTAATTCTCTAGGGGCATATATAGTGCTTATGAAAGGGATGCTCGTATAAACTTCGGAGAGGGCTCATTTGATTGAAAATTGAAAGCTCTTGTTCACTTTTTAAGAGTAAAAAGAAATCGGAGGGGAACAAGCCCCACCCCCCCCCCCCTTCCACGTCCTAAATGCATCAGATAAAAATTTTGAGATACCTTTTGTTAAAAATAGTTCAAATTTCAGATAACAAAAAACTCCTGTGTCGATACAGCCCCCCAGGGCTTGGGGGTTGGCGTTGTAAGTTATACCCTGGTGGCATATATGGTTGTTATGGAAGGGATGCTCGTATAAACTTCATGGGTGGCTCATTTGATTAGAAATTAAAAGTTGTAATTCACTTTTTAAGAGTCAAAAGGGATTGGAGGGGAGCTATCCCCCCCCCACACTCTATTTATTTTTTTCCAGAGGCACTTCATATAGAGTGAATCGTCATATAAAATTCAAAAAGGTCTTTTGCAATTGGAAATCCAGAACTCCAGTCTCCTTTTTAAGAGTCAAAGGTGACCAGAGGGTAACTAGACCCCTCCCCCAAGTCCTTTTCCCACATAAATATCAGATAAAAATTTGAGGTAGCCATGTAATAGAGGTAGATCATAGAACAAAAACTCCTTTACGCATGACAATTTCGTTAAAAATAGTTCAAAGGTCAGATAAGAAAAACTTCAGTGTCAACACAAACCCCCAGGGCCCGGGGGAGGCATTATAAGTATCACTCTGGGGGCATGTATAGTTCTTATGGAAGGCATGCTCATATAAACTTCAGAGAGGGCTCATATAATTGAAAATTGATAGTTCCCATTCACGTTTTAAGACTCAAAAGAGATCGGAGGGCATCCAGCCCCCGTCTCTACGCCTTTTCGCCTCAAACCCATCTGATTAGAACTTTGACAGAACCTTTTCTTCAAAATAGTTCAAAGGTCAGATAACAAAAACTCCGGTGTCGACACAACCCCCCAGGGCTCGGGGGAAAGGAATTCTAAGCTATGTCCTAGGACCGTATGTGGTTCTTATGAAAGGGATGCTCGTATAAACTTCAGAAAGGGTTCATTTGGATAGAAATTATGAGTTGTAGTTCATTTTCTCAGAGTAGAAAAAGGTGGGGGGGTAACTGGCCTCTCCGACTCTACACTGCTTGAGGTCCTCCAGATGGATAAACTAACTTAATAGAAATTTTGAATTGTATATATTGTCAAAGGTATTCGAATAATCTGAAATTAAAACTACGGGGTCAAAACAATTCCCCAGGGCCCAGAAACATGTGTTGTAAATTATTCTCTGGAGGTATATATTGTTCTTATAGAAGGGAAGCTCGTATAAACTTCAGAGAGGGCTCATTTGATTGAAAGTAGAAAGTTCTAGTTCACTTTTAAAGCGTCAAAAGAGATCGTAGGTTAATTAGCCCCCCCCCCCCCACGCCCTTTTTCCCAAAAACCATCCGATAAAAATATTGAGATAGCCATTTTGTTAAAAATAGTTCAAACATCAGATAATAAAAACTCCGAGGTTGGCACAAACCCATTTTTTTCAGTTTGATGTTGTTACTTTGATACCAGTTTTGATACTTTGATGAACATTTGATTTTTTTTAAGTTTGATTTCGAATAACGAATTTTTAAAAACTTGAAGCTTTTTGCAATAAAAAACGAACAAAAATTAATGTAAAAAAAAACTTTCAGAAAAATAAGTTTTTCAAAGAAAAGTAAAGGCAATTTTAAACTTAAGCTCAGCATATGCAAATACCTGTTAAAATTCAAACTCAAAACGACCAGAAATTACTATTAAAGAATAAATCAAACCCAAAACGAACAGAAATTAAATAAACAATGATAGCAAAAAACATACAAGTAATAATATAAATGAATAAATAGATCTTAAAGCAAGAAATGCTTAGATTGAATGTGAAAATAAAGCTTAAGACGAAAAAAAATATTTTACTATTGAAGTATAAATGAAACTTAAAACAAGCAGAACCTAAATAAAGAATCAATGCAAACAAACATACAATAGATATTAATGTAAATTAATAAATAAATCTTAAAACGAGTGAAAGTTAAATTGAATATACAAATCAAACTTGAAACGAACAAAAATTACTACAAACAATAGCAGTGGCCCTCCCCCCTAGCGTAGTCTAAAGTAGTGCAATTTACTTTTAACTCAAGTTTGCGTTAATTAAACTTGCTCATAACGCACGTTTATCGGGTCAACCCATTTTACCCCCCTAAATTTTGTTTTGGATCAACCTATTTCGCCCCCCCCCTAGAAACCCTGGATCCGTCCCTGAACAAGAGTTTCGGTATCACCTTCTTCTCTCACTGTAAAATTCCAAAACCTACTGCGTCATTGGCGCTTTACTGAAAACCAATTTTATGACAAATATTTTCTTTTGTACTTAATATTGAAAATTAAAATTATAGTAACATTTTGAACTGATGAGCCTTCAGCAATTAATATCATTATACATCAAATATTCAGTTTAATTTATTAGCTCTTTTTAAAGTTGTTTAAGACGAACATAGTTTCACTACAAACAAGTGTTTGGATACTGCCTCCTTAACTGTAACTTCCTTAACTGTAAATAAAAACCAAAAGCCTACTGCGTCATTGGCGCTTAACTAAAAATGAATTATATTACAAATACTTTCTTTTCCAGTTTTTACAGCATTGATTATAAAAATAAAATTACTGTGAAATAAATTCTTGAACGGATGGATCTTTCAACAATTAATATCATTATACATCAAATATGCAATTTGATGTTGTTTATACTTTCCAAGACTGTTCAAGACGCATATAGTTTTCAGTAAACCGCCAATGATGCAGTAGGTTTTAGACTTTTACAGCGAGAGAAGGAGGTGGTACCCAAACTCTTGTTTTTAGTAATTTTTTTTCGTTTTAAGCTTGATTTGTATATTCAATTTAAGTTTCACTAGTTTTAAGATTTATTTATTAATTTACATTAATATCTATTGTATGTTTGTTTGCATTGATTGTTTATTTAATTTCTGTTCGTTTTAAGTTTCATTTATACTTCAATAGGACAATATTTTTTTCGTTTTAAGCTTGATTTTCATATTCAGTCTAAGCATTACTTGCTTTAAGATCTATTTATTCATTTATATTATTACTTGTTGTATGTTTTTTGCTGTGATTGTTTATTTAATTTCTGTTCGTTTGGGTTTCATTTATTCTTTAATAGTAGTTTTTGGTCGTTTTGAGTTGGAATTTTAACAAGTTTTAGTATATGTTTAGCTTATGTCTAAAAAGGCCTTTACTTTTTTTTGAAAAAATTATTTTTCGGAAAGTCTCTTTTTTTATTAATATTTTTATTTGAATTTTAACAGGTATTTGTATCTGTTGAGCTTAAGTTTAAAATGGCCTTTACTTTTCTTTGAAAAAATTATTTTTCGGAAAGTTTTTTTTTTAATTACATTTGAACATTTGATTTTTTTTAAGTTTGATTTCGAATAACGAATTTTTAAAAACTTGAAGCTTTTTGCAATAAAAAACGAACAAAAATTAATGTAAAAAAAAAACTTTCCGAAAAATAAGTTTTTCAAATAAAAGTAAAGGCCATTTTAAACTTAAGCTCAACAGATGCAAATACCTGTTAAAATTCAAACTCAAAACGACCAGAAATTACTATTAAAAAATAAATGAAACCCAAAACGAACAGAAATTAAATAAACAATGATAGCAAAAAACATACAAGTAATAATATAAATGAATAAATAGATCTTAAAGCAAGTAATGCTTAGACTGAATATGAAAATCAAGCTTAAGACGAAAAAAAAATTTTCCTATTGAAGTATAAATGAAAATTAAAACGAACAGAACTTAAATAAACAATCAATGCAAACAAGCATACAATAGATATTAATGTAAATTAATAAATAAATCTTAAAACGAGTGAAAGTTAAATTGAATATACAAATCAAACTTGAAACGAATACAAATTACTACAAACAATAGCAGTGGCCCTCCCCCCTAGCGTAGTCTAAAGTAGTGCAATTTACTTAATTAACTCAAGTTTGCGTTAATTAAACTTGCTCATAACGCACGTTTATCGGGTCAACCCATTTTACCCCCCCCCCTAAATTTTGTTTTGGATCAACCTATTTTGCCCCCCCCCCCTAAAAACCCTGGATCCGTCCCTGAACAAGAGTTTCGGTATCACCTTCTTCTCTCACTGTAAAATTCCAAAACCTACTGCGTCACTGGCGCTTTGATGAAAACCAATTTTATGACAAATATTATCTTTTGTACTTAATATTGAAAATAAACATTAAAATCATAGTAAAATTTTGAATTTATGAGCTTTCAGCAATCAATATTATTATACATCAAGTATTTAGTTTAATTTATTAGCTCGTTTTAAAGTTGTTTAAGACGAACATAGTTTCACTACAAACAAGTGTTTGGATACTGCCTCCTTAACTGTAACTTCCTTAACTGTAAATAAAAACCAAAAGCCTACTGCGTCATTGGCGCTTAACTAAAAATGAATTATATTACAAATACTTTCTTTTCCAGTTTTTACAGCATTGATTATAAAAATAAAATTACAGTGAAATAAATTCTTGAACGGATGGATCTTTCAACAATTAATATCATTATACATCGGATATTCAATTTGATGTTGATTATACTTTCCAAGACTGTCCAAGACGCATATAGTTTTCAGTAAACCGCCAATGATGCAGTAGGTTTTAGACTTTTACAGCGAGAGAAGGAGGTGGTACCCAAACTCTTGTTTGTCATAATTTTTGTTCGTTTTAAGCTTGATTTGTATATTGAATTTAAGTTTTACTCGTTTTAAGATTTATTTATTAATTTACATTAATATCTATTGTATGTTTGTTTGCATTGATTGTTTATTTAATTTCTGTTCGTTTTAAGTTTCGTTTATAGTTCAATAGAAAAATATTTTTTTCATTTTAAGCTTGATTTTCATATTCAATCTAAGCATTACTTGCTTTAAGATCTATTCATTCATTTATATTATTACTTGTTGTGTGTTTTGCTATGATTGTTTATTTAATTTCTGTTCGTTTTGGGTTTCATTTATTCTTTAATAGTAATTTCTGGTCGTTTTGAGTTTGAATTTTAATAGGTATTTGTATCTGTTGAGCTTAAGTTTAAAATGGCCTTTACTTTTCTTTGAAAAAATTATTTTTCGGAAAGTTTTTTTTAAAATTAATATCTTTGAAAAGACTGCAGTATGAAAAGACAGTAAATTGTCTGCGGCTAGAAGACAAGCGACAATAAGAATCCATATATAGAAGTCTGCAGCGTGCCCAGTGCCGGGGCCTGGCAGTGAAGCCACCGGGCTCCCGGCACTATACACACACACACACACACACTATATATATATATATATATATATATATATATATATATATATATATATATATATATATATATATATATATATATATATATATATATATATATGTGTGTGTGTGTATAGTGTCGGGAGCCCGGTGGCTTCACTGCCAGGCCCCGGCACTGGGCACGCTGCAGACTTCTATATATGGATTCTTATTGTCACTTGTCTTCTAGCCGCAGACAATTTACTGTCTTTTCATACTGCAGTCTTTTCAAAGATATTAATTAAAAAAAAAACTTTCCGAAAAATAATTTTTTCAAAGAAAAGTAAAGGCCATTTTAAACTTAAGCCCAGGAGATAAAAATACCGGTTAAAATTCAAAGTCAAAACGACCAGAAATTAATATGAAAGAATAAATGAAACCCAAACGAACAGAAATTAAATAAAGAATGATAGCAGAAAACATACAACAAGTAATAATATAAAATGAATAAATAGATCTTAAAGCAAATAATGCTTAGAGTGAATATGAAAATCGAGCTTAAAACGAAAAAAATATTGTTCTATTGAACCATAAACGAGACTTAAAACGAACAGAAATTAAATAAACAATCAATGCAAACAAACATACAATAGATATTAAAAAGAAAATAAAATTATATATATATATATATATATATATATATATATATATATATATATATATATATATATATATATATATATATATATATATATATATATATATATATATATATATATATATATATATATATATATATATATATATATATATATATATATATATATATATATATATATATATATATATATATATATATATATATTATATATATATATATATATATATATATATATATATATATATATATATATATATATATATATATATATATATATATATATATATATATATATATATATATATATATATATATATATATATATATATATATATATATATATATATATATATAGAGTCTTGATCTAGAGCTTTTTGTGTAAAGAAATCTTTTTTGGATAAAACCCTGTTTTACATTGTGAGTAATTTCCCAGTGGACACTTATTTGAAGAATTTTTATAATCGGTTTATCTATGTTTTGGTTATTTTAACCGCTGTGATTTCCCCTGGGAACAATTATTTTAGCTCAGCGTTGCCGATGGAAGTTGCCAATAGAAGATTTTATTACGCAAATCTTATAAGCAATTTTCAACCTTTCTTAAGGTGCGTCGACAGTACCGCGTTGTTTTCGGGATGTAGACGGAAATGGAAAACAAATTATTCTTGAATGCTGTGTTGAACTTCGTGAGCCGTAGTATGGAAAGAGGAGAAAAACTGGAGGGAATAGTTGATACAGGCGTCAGCTTTTTCACACCAGAAGAAATTCTGAAAGCAAAAGAATCGCTCCATAAACTAATGCAGTTTACAACACGCTGTAAAATTCACGCAAAAGATAGAGAGAATTTTACAGACATTTGCAGATGGATTCACAAAGCTCACGCCAAGAAGACCAAATTGCCGACCTCCGTTATTGATTCTCCCTGCTCAGTCCCAGCTACAAGTGAAGCTACTGCAGCAACCGTTGCTATTAAGGTGAATGAATTGTCTAAAGTTATTAAGAACCATTTTGCTATTAATGCCAACAAACCTATCGAATGGCCAAGCGCTTTAAACCAGACTGATAAGCCCTCCTGTGCAATCTTACCGGAAAAATCTGCCCGAGTCGCTTGATACCCCGAGTGCTAGGAAGAGATTCATAGATTCGGTATGTGCGGATACTAGTGGCATATCTGAATTACGAAGAGACAAATCGGACTGGAAACTAGTGGTTCGTTCGAAAAACACAGCTGAAACCATCATGGGCGCCCATACGCTGAATTCCAGGGGGGGGCAAACCTTGTCTAATTGGCACTTTTAATGCTATATAATAGAAATCTCAGAACAAATATATGAAAATAAGGCAACATCATACAGCCAGGGGGGGGACTGGAGCCCCCCTCCCCTGCCCCCCCAAACGGGCGCCCATGGAAACCATTGTTGAGTCAATCAAGACCAACCAGCCGCAGATTTCTGCTGCCACAAAGAGCCCTAACTATATTGGTGTAGTGAAACGAGTCCCCTCTGATGTATCAGCGGACGAGCTAACTGCACTGATCCCCTGAGCTACGAAGTCTGAACAGCTTGGAAGTTCCCGTACGTTCGAAGTATTTTTCAGCTGTCGATCGGATTTGGATAAATTTCTTAAGGACGCTGTGAAGATCTGTTACCAAAAACTGCCCACTGAAGAATTCCGTTTCTTACCCCGTCGTTGCTACTCATGCCACAGCCAAGGTCACCAAGCTGCCGAGTGCACCAATATCTGCTCCAGATGTGGCGCGTCTGACCACGTCTCCAAAAAGAACGATGCAGAAAAGTGTAATCGTGCTATGTTTTGCGTTTCCTGCAAGAAAGCGGGTCATACCTGCTGTAGCGTGAAGTGTCCGGAAAACCAGCAAAAGGCAACTAATTAACATGCTTAACAACAAAATCTCTAACATTTCACTACTTTCTTGGAATATAAACGTATATATTTCCGAGCGGTCTTTTGTGGTTGACCAGTTTGTGAATAAATATAATGTGATATGCCTGCAAGAACATTTCATCACAGAAGCTGGCCTAAACCTACTAAATCTCTGGCCGTCCTGCTCCGTGTTCTCCGTGCCTGCAAAACGTTCATCTCCGCGGGCCGTCCGTCTGGTGGTATTGCCACGTTGGTTAGCAATCGTCTCGCGTGCGAAGTATACGAGAACAGTGACAATTTTCTTGCAACTAGACTAGATAACCTCCTAGTTATAAATGTTTACCTTCCAACTGATTACCGTGACAACAAATCTGATAGTGCTTTGGCTATAAGTTCTGCCAAACTAGCCCGCTGCCTTAAAAAATCCGAGTGCGAGTCCCTTGAGTGCATAATAGTGGGTGACTTTAACTGTAATTTAGAAGTTGATATTAGTGCCCAAAGTAGTCCTTGTTGTATTCTACTAGGGATACCTGAGAACCGCTTTACTATTCACCGAAAGAACCAGGACTTTTCGTATTCCACCAATCTGGTTCTACGTCCAATCTAGACCATAATGTTAGCTCTAGTTCTTTGCCAGTACGAGGTTCTTGTCCTTCCGAATAGTTTCGCTTCGGATCATTTCCCAGTTCAGTGTATTATCAGTAGGCCTACCTCGTTTTCCGCTGCGAATAATTCGTCGGTATTCACTCAGAGGTGGCATGAGGTTCCGGTTTGGTGTAAAATTGATAAAGAAAAGTTTCAAGATTCTTGTGATCTTGTTCTGTCAAAAATTCGCGTACCGTTTGACCTACTTATTAAATTCTTTCATCGTGATGAAAGAGATGCGCGGCTACGTCTTAATATTTATTACACCGAGCTGACCCATGCTCTTCTGTTTGCCGAATCTCAGGGAGTGCCCAAGTCTCCTGCCAGACAAAAAACTCAAGAAAAGGGATGGTCTTCTAACCCTTTGTTACAATTAGCATGTGACCGAGCTACCTTCTGGTACGGGATATGGAAAGAATGTGGTAGACCACACTCAGGAGTAGTTAAAGAGATTAGAGTTGCATCTAACCCTTAACTGGTAGGGTGGGGCCTTTTTGACCCCAAGGACATGCCGTTAGGAGCAAAGCGCTGCTTTCTCGTGTATTCTCCGGAAACTTGGTGGTGTTGAAGCATACAATCAGTCGTGTAGCTGGCACCAAAGGCAGAGGAGGTAAGAGCGGTCTGGGGTCATTTTGACCCCACCCTACCATTAACGTTACAAAAAAAAAGGAAAATGAAGATTTGGTTTTTTGAAGAAATATGATATTTGTTGCTAGTATTGCACATTTCTGTCATTGCCAACAATGACTTAATTGCCTCTTCGTAAATTATAGTTGGATTTCACTTTTTAATTTCTCGGTTTTGGCCTTTTTCACCTTTTCTTTCCAGATTTCAGTGTCGAAAAGGAATTCATATGGAAAACTTTAACATTTTCTTTTGCCCTTAGAGAAAGAATGGATACCCGAGCTGAGAAGCGCCTTACAGAGGAAGATACCATTCAAATACTTGAAGAAGATGACGATTTATCAAGTGGATCCGACACCCAGAACGACGAGGACTACAGACCATCGAATGACGAGCAGGAAAACCTTGTTCCAGATGAAATTTCATCAGAAGAAGAAAGCGCAGAAGAATCGAATGAAGCTACCGCTCCTTCAAGTCAATTCGGAGTACAGCCTTCACCAGCTCCAGGTCAGCCAGACCTCGATGATGTGCCTCTTTCTCAGAGAACCAAAAGATGGACCCGCAAGGATGTCCTACTAGGACGTGACTGAATAACACAGTGGTCCAAAAGTACACCACTCCAGAGCAAAACCAGAGCTATAAACATCGTGAATGAAGGAGCTGGCCCCAAAGGACCAGCACGAACAGTTCAACCTTTGCAACTAGAAACTGTTTGGGGTTTTCATTTCCCTGAAAATATTATTGATGCAGTGGCGGAGTATATCAACAGAAAAAGTGATCTCTATCATGTAAATTATGAAGCCGATCTACTGGATATGTAGACATTTACGAAGCCAATTGATAAGGTAGAACTTCCGGCATTATTTGGTCTCATATACTTTGCTGGAGTTTTCAAGTCAGGAAACGAAGATGCAACTGGCCTGTTTGCCAGCGATGGAACTGGGAGAGATATTTTTCGAGTGACCATGAGCCTGAAAAGGTTCCTCTACATTGAGGCCTGCCTTCGCTTTGGCGATCCATCGACCCGTCTAGCAAGAGGAACGCCGCTTGCACCGATGTTCGATATTTACGAGCAGTTTGTTGGAAACTGCAGCAACTTTACTCTCCTTCAGACATCGTCACTATCGACGAGATGCTTATCGGGTTTAGAGGCAGATGTCATTTTCGTATGTACATTCCTACAAAACCCAACAAATACGGCATCAAAATGCAGTGCCTAGCAGACGTCCGTACTTTCTATCTCTGCGATGCGTTCATTTACTGTGGAAAGGAGACAAAGTTGCTTAGATCCGAGCATCTTTCGGTACCAACTAGGACAGCTCTTACTTTGACCAGGATCATCTCTGGCTTAGTCAGAAATGTCACGGCTGACAATTGATACAGTTCCGTTCAGCTCGTGGATGAGCTTCTAAAACAGAAGGTGACCTATGTAGGGACTGTAAAGAAAAACAAACGCGAAATACCTGACAGTTTCCTGCAAAACAAAAAGTCGGCTGGCATTGACCGTGTATCCACCCTTCACCTTAGTCATTGGAGCCCGACTTTCTTGGGATAACTAAATACTTTCTTTGAAATGATCTTCACCACTGGACTCGCTCTATCGGCATTCAGTACTGGGTCGCTTAGGCCAGTCCCGAAGAAAGGAAAAAGTACTTCGGAATGTGCTTCGTTCAGAGCGATCACAGTAGCACCAACGCTTTGCAAAATCTTTGAACTTTTGGTCATTGATGAAATCCAGGGAAAATACTGGACTCCCCCTTCCCAGTTTGGGTTCCAGAGGGGTCTTGGTTGTGGCCACGCCATTTCTGCTTTCGCTTCAGTTTTGATTGACGCTGATGAATCGAAGGAGTCCATTGTTATAGGTCTATGTGACGTCTGCCGTGCCTACGACTCACTTCTCCATGACCCACTCATTCTGGATATGGGAAAGAGAGGTGTACAGAAGGACATCCTACTACCCATTAAAGACATGTACGACCACCTACAGGCTGAACTCTTACTTCCTAGCCATGGTCGAGCCCTCACTGAATATACACCAGACGTGATGCTGTCCTACCAAGGGAATCCTGCAGTCCCAGTAAAAACGGGTGCTCGACAAGGATCAGTCAGATCTCCTTGTGCCTTTAATAATCGTATTATTGAACCACAGTCAACCATCGAGACAACATGCATAGCTCGTGGCATAGACGTTACAATGATAGCCTACGCCAATGACATTCTGAACCCCAGCCGCATAGTCGCAGGTACAAAGACCACCTTCTCCACACTACAATCAAATCACAGTCGCATTGGCCTTGAATTTAACCCGCAGAAGTCGGATATTCTTCTGTTCAACTGGCGCCAAGAAGAGGTCTCGTCTGTGAGAACTGTAGCCCCTGTCCCGAAAATTACTTACCTTGGTTTCCCAATTGGAAAGGATCTAAAAACTACCCGCTCCCTTCTTATTGATCATCTCCGTAAACGCCTGGCTTTTGCTTACAGTAGAATAGTCTCATCTAAAATCCGTTTAATTCTGGCTCGACTTTATAACGCAGTATCCCTTCCCCATTTCCTGTATCTAAGCCCGTTTTGGAGAATTTTTCCCGAGCCAGAGAAAAGAAAGCTCGGATCCGCGTTTTTTAAGTATGCGAAGTTCTTGTTTCGGCTTCCGCCGTGGACAAGAAATCCGCACCTTGTTCAAAATTTTAAAATTGCGGACCCGACGGCAGCTATAATTGAACAAATTAAACGGTACAATGAGAAAGTTTCTTCCCACCCTTGGTACCGTTTGCTAAGGCAGTAAATCGCTGTCCATTTAATTTTGTGTGCACATCTCTTGTCATATTAGTCGTTTTACCGTCTCTTGTCATACTTAGACTAGTTGATTGAGTCCGTTGATTTTGAATTGAAGTTATCAAGTATTTTGCTGTAGGTTAGGTTAGCTGAATTGAAGTTATCAATCATATTGCTTATGTTTCTTATGTGTACTTGGGAGTTTAAAAAGTAAAATTTCTTACGTACCTTCAGTGCAGTGTATAATTGAGTTTTTGTTTCTCGTCTTTGTAATTTGTTCGATTATGTGTAATGTGTTATAATTTGTTATATATATAATATATATATATATATATATATATATATATATATATATATATATATATATGTGTGTGTGTGTGTGTGTATATATATTATAGGACTTTATTTCTGCCCTGCTTGGACAGAAATATTGTAGATACGCAGGCGCCCCTTTGACAAACTGGATGCAGGGTCGATTGATTCAATTCAACATCCTCCTCAACATTTTCAGAAAGTTTCAACTTAATATTCTTAGTTGTTCTGGACATATTGCAACGCCCTTTTTAAATCTTGGCTACAAACATATTCATTGGTCTTATTTCAACATAGACCTCAATATTCTTTGAAATACTCAACTTAACACCCTTAGCCGCTGCTGAGGTTGTGCTTATATGCCATTTTGACACCCTGGATTAACATAGTGTCTTTTGATTTAGTTTAAATCCCCCCAGCGTTCCCCAAAAGTTTCTACTTGTTACTCTTTAACTGATTCCGAAATATTGTAGATACGGCCTTTTGACAATCTTGATGCATGAAGTGTCATTTGATTTAGTTCAACATCCCTTTAAACCTTCCCTCACATTTTTATCTTAATGCCCTTAACCGTTCCTGAGATATTGCAGATATACCCTTTTGGCAAATTGGATGCGCAGTGTCTTTTAAGTTAGGCCAATACCCCCCTCGACATTCCACGAAAGTGAACTTAATAACCTTAGCCGAATATACGCCCTCTTGACAACCTGTATACACAAAGTGTCTTTTGATTTAGTTCAACATCCCACTCAACATTTCCCCGAAAGTTTCAAATTAATACCCGTAGCTACTTCTGAGAGAATGCAGATATACCATTCTGACACCCTGGATATATATGGTATCATTAGATGCCGTTGAAAATCTCCCTCAACACTCATTTCAACTGAATACCCTTGGCTTTTCTTGAGAGGTTTCAAGTTAATACCCTTGGCCGTTTTTTAGATGTTGCATATACGGCCTTTTGACAACTTGGATACATATGATATCTTTTGATTTAGTTTAACACCCCCCCCCCCCAGTATTTCCCGAGATTTCCAACTTGATGTCCTTGGCCGCTTTTGAGACATTACAGATATGCCCTTTGATAACTTGGATGCATATAGTGCATTTGATTGAGCTCAACATCCCCCTCAACATTCATTGAAAAAAAACTTAATAACTTAGCCTTTCTTGCGACACTGAGATCCACCTGTTTGTCTATATGGATGCACGTAGTATCTTTTGATTTAGTTCAACATCCTCCGCAACATTCCCTGGAAGTTTCAACTTAATACTCTTAGCCATATCCGAGGCACAGCGGATATACCCTTTGACATCCTGGATGCACAGTGTCTTTGATTTAGTTCAAATTCTTCCCGATGTATTGTAGATATGTCCTTGTGACACCCAGGATGCATATAGTGTCTTTTGAAATAATTCAACATTACCCCAAGCATTCCCTGAAAGTTTCAACATAATGCCCTAAGCTGTTCCTGAGATTTTGTAGATACGCCCTTTTGACAACCAGGATGCACATAATTTTATTTTCTTTCCTTTGAAAGCCCTTCCAAGCGTTTTCTGAAGTGTCAACTTAATGCATTTAGCTGTTTGCGAGATTTTGCAGATACGAGTTTTGAGAACCTAGATCCACATAGTGTCTTTTGATTTAGTTCAACATCCCATTCAAGCTTCCCAGAAAGTTTTAACTTAATATCCTTGGCTGTTTGTTTTTTTCTGATATATTGCACAAGCCATTCTTTTCCACTATAAAATATATGTTTCGAACTTAACAACACGCAACGCTAGACCATCGCCTCTGATTTGAAAAATTGCATAAAAACACGCAATTTCTTAGCAATTTCATAGCTGATGAGGGTCTAGAAACATAGAAACCACTTTTTTTCATGTTGGAGCCCCCCCCCCCCAAGACTTGGAATAAAAATCCTATATGACAGCCAGAGTCGTACCTTTTGAGATAAGTAATGTAATAGCAGCTTATATTTCCTAATTACCCCTCTATAAACGTCTCAGACTTCAAGGTCAACCTTCATAAACAATAATAGGATTTATTTTACAAATCAATGTCTCTAAATAAAAGGGATACTTCAATCTACAAAATCACAGCTTTATCAATTATAAACAATGATTAATGGCAGCATTAGATCAAGATAACTACAACTAAATGCTCCGAACTTTTTGGCTACCCAAAATCGAAAGGCATTAACTAAGTCTACAATTAGAAAGTATCATTTAAAATAATGGTTTTACATGCGACCAAGAAGATTTGGAGAAAGTATTTTTGTTCTTAATATTATTCATAAAGAGTTATATTTCAAAATATGATATTTAAAAAACGAGAAACCCATTATATAAGAAAACCAAATGTAAAAAAAGAAAAACTTATCTATCACCTGGCTTTCATATTCAAAAGAACAAGCCCAGTCAGGGATTCCAATCAAAACCTTTCTATTGTCAGGTAGCCATTTTAATCATATTAGAAACAATTAATACAATACAGAAAATGCAAGTAATAATGGTAGTTAAAAAAAACATGATTTTTATGGGGGAAGGGGAGGGGCTGTTTTGGGATATATGTGCCACGATAGATAGCACGTACAGGCATTAAGTAGAACTCAAGGAGAGGGGAGGGTACATGAGCCGTTTTACCCCTATCTCATCCTCTCTTCCTTCATAATAGTCATCTATTGTGACAACCAAAATAATTTTAAGTTTTCGTTATAAAACAGCTGCTTTACTGACCAGAGTTATCTTATTAAAACAAACCTCTTACTGAAACATTTTAGGAGAACTCGAACTCGACGCCCAAAACCTGTTTTAAGGAAAGGAGAGGTTTTTTGACGCTATTGCATTTTTTTTTATGTTTCCCTTGAAACATAAATTTTAGCTTATACCCCACGTGTTATAAATTGAGGTTTTTAAAATAAAGATTTTGCTTTAGCTTTTTTTTTAAAGAAAATAAATAAAACAAAAGGAGATGTAAACACTAAATAGAACAGTAGCTGCGGTGTACAACTGACAAATTCCTAATGTTCACATATATAAACCAAATATACACTTTTTTGACGCAATAGACCCCCTCTTCCCCTACCCGAAAAAAATTTCCACCAAACTCCTTTCAATAAACTAAATCCCACACGGTGATTTTACGAAATATTTAAAATTAATTAAAACATGTCCCTTTTGATCAAAAAACTATTCATTTTAAATCAGCAGTTTTTCGTCTTCTTTCTAATGAAATAGTCCAAAGCTGATTTCAAATTAGCTTATAAGGCAAAAACACATATTATCAAAATCAATTAAGTATGACATTACTAGAAGACTATAACCTATCGTTAGTATGAATGAGGTCACTAAAGATTGTCAAACACTTAAATCAGGATAAACTAGTGTTAGCTGGGATTCCGTCTCAGGAAGCTGTAACTATAGAAATGGTCTCCACAGCCATTACACAACAAAAGAAAACCAACACTTTTGTACACATTTTCACAAAGCGAGGGGGGAGGATTTCAACTTACTAAACAGTACCCTTGGCTACACTCCTGATTAATCGAGGTCGACTATTTAACATTTTACTACTAAACGGCTTGGACTAAGTTTTTGGTTCGTACTGGCTCAAAATTTAAAACAATACTCTTTTCAGTTTTATAAAAGCTTTGGACTTGGTCCACCGTTAAGGCAACATAAGCATATCACATGACCATAACAACCAGAAATTTGTATACTAATCACATTTTCATTGCATACCATTTAAGGGCAGCGCAAGACATAGTCAAAGGAAAGTTGCAGTACCTTTAGCACTGGATCTTTGGAAACTCCATTTTTCGACTATATCGTCACGCATACAAATCGAATCCAACATTTTTCCACTTTTTGGATAATTACCAAAAACAGCTATTAAAAAGGAAGATCAGTAGGGCAATGTACGTCCGACCATACTTCGATCCTCCTGATCTACATTACTGATCCTCTCCTTGAAAACAGCTTTGTCAACGAGCTTTTGATAATTACTTCAAAAGTGTAAACATGTCAAACACAGCTCTTAGTCGTGACAACAGTGATATTTCGTCCTTAATGGGAGCTACCATAAAGCAAATCTCAGTAATATATAGAATACCGTCTTCTCGACGTAAAAAAAGAAACAAATAGCGAAATTGAGCTTCTTCACAACCCTTAAATCTGTAAAACCCAAAAGAAAGTCTGCAGTGGCTACCTGCAGAGTCTGCAGTGGCTACCAGCAAAAGAAATATTGCACTAAGTTCAATTTTATACCATGTTTTGTCCTTTTGAAGGATTGATTTCATCAAGACCTGCCCTTCGCTGGTATTAGTTTTATAACGATTTGCACACGTCCAGCCGAAATACCGTAAAAAATAGTTGCTGGAGATTCTGTTCGAAAGGCACCATTTTCATTTAATTACCAACTGTTGACTCATTTTCAACCAAAACTACTAACATATTTTTTCATGAACACAGTAATCAAAATAAACTGCAGTCTGTTCCTATAGCACTAAATATAAGCATGAAAACAACAAAAGTATAAAGAAACCAAGTAACGAAGCACATCTGGGACACTTCTTCAAAAAAATAGGAGGGGAGGGGGGCTTATCTCGGTGGTTAAGGAAACACCCAGAAAATTTCTGTTTCTTTTTTACCTGGTGTGGAGGGGATTGTCAAGAGAGAAATGGTAGAAAAATTCACTTTTTGGCTTAACCTAACTAAAAAAATAAAAATAACGCCCTATAAGTTTGACTGTGTGCCCTATGATGGCATTATTCAAAAGGGCTAAGGCCTTCCATAAAACTATTTCCCCTAGGCTAATACTTCGTACGACTAGAGTACATTTTATGTTAAAGTCTAGCAATAACTTTCTGGCTATTCTTTTGAGATTCTTTTCAATGACTAGTAGCAGCTTATTTGTGCTTTAGCAAATAATGAAAAAAGACGTAAAAAGTGAGAAGCGTCTACGGCCGAACTAATCTGAAAGTTACTTTAAGAGATAGACGCAGTACCCAATATTTCCAGGCAACCTTTAAGATCATCTAAGATTTTAATTTTACATGCCACATCAATATTAGAATTCACTCAAGGCTCAAGTGCACATTACCTACAGCAGCCCTATTTCAAAATGTAGCAAATAAAGAAAAGAGAGGCAAAGAAAAGAAGACACTTCTTCTTAGTCTAGTTTCAATTCACCACATAACCAATACCTATTAATGATTAAAGTTGCAAGTTTCCCTTATTTAAAACCAAACGGGCTTAAAAGTTTCAAATTTTTCTCAGAAACAGAGTTACACAGTTTCAAAGCCTACGCACTAATTGCCAGCCCTACTGCAACTGAATTTATTAGATATTGTTGTCGAAACTGCGATCTTAGCCTAAATTATACAAAGATCTTAGCCTAAATTATTTAGACAGCGGCAGTGTTGTCATGCACTTTTAAGGTGGAAAAAGAAAAATTTGAGTCAAAGTCGCGGCGACCTTGCTAAGGTTGCACTGCTGAAGAACTACCCGACAGCCAAATTTTAGTTCCAATCAAAATATTCCACAACGAATAACAAACTAGAAACAGCACAAGTTCTTAATACTTCAGTTACATTAAATAAGATACGTGACTAACCTAGCAGCAAAGAACTTCCTTTTTTAACACCCGACTTTCATTAGATGTTATCACTTATGGATGTTTTAAGCTTTAATATCGATATCAGAAATGTTCTTTGTAATTTCTTCAAGTGAAACCGTAGGAGGAGGAACACCAGGCGTAAAAGGAGGGGTAAGCACCGCCTCAAGTCCTTGCTGCTCAAACTGAAATGGCACAGGATAGTACCTTGGCCGTATACCAGAGAAATAGCCATTATTAAAATCATCTCGGCCATAGTGTCTCTGCCTTGTGTATCTTCTGTTCCTGTAAAAGCCGTATCCCCTTCTTTCATATTGGTAACCTGGTGTTAGAGCATGATTTTGGCGCATTGAATAATATTGCATTTGATCTTTATGAACGAAAAAAGAACCAGAGCCATTGCTTGTGTGCGAGTTGACATGACTTCTCTGATCACTTCCGAAGGTATAAGTCGTATTCCCGCTATCTGATGACTGTTGATATGGTGTTGTTGGGAGAGATATGCTCTGTACCCGTCCACTCCAATTTTGAAGATGGGTAGCGAATTGCCCATTAGGAAAGGAATAAACTCTTCCATTTTCGTCATAAAGCATGATATAACCAACTTGAGAATTTTGTGGAGGATTTCCTTTATCATCGAATACCAGCGGTTGAAGCTTCTGCCTTTGCTCCAATTGAGATAAACTAATTTGTGATTGGTTGCTCGACGTTTGTACCTCGCAGGCAGCAGAAGACGGAGTCTCAAACTGAGTGTTGACTGTCAAAGGCTGAACCACAGTGCGTGGTTGTGACGAAGTCATCAGTAAATTCCCACCAGGTTGGGGGCACAATTCTGGTCTCGGTTGTTCCTAGAAAAAAATTGAAAATTAATTAATGATAGAACTGAATATGGAGCAATCAATGAATGTGTAACACAAATCAAGGTGAGAGTAGAATTCTTTTACTGAAAAAAATCGCAAAAAGATTCAAAGTAAATATACAATGGTAATCAGAAAGCAGAGGTGGAAAATGGTATCCACTGACCTATAACTTATGCACAGCAATATAAACGGGCTTTCTCGCCGTATTTGGCATTCCAGTTTGGGGTAGTGGCATGGTTAAAAAATTGCTTTTATTATTCCCGTATTATTCTTATTAAATTAATCAATCAACTTAGGCTGCTGAGATAGCATACATATAAAAAATCAAGATATTAAGAGTTCACACCACATAGCCTTGGCTGTGAGAAGTGAAGTAATAAGAACGATAAATGTAGTGTATGAGAGAGAGAAAAGAGAAAGAGAGAGAGAGAGATAGAGGGAGAGAGAGAGAAAGAGATAGATGATCCAACATTGTACACATTTTAAATCGGTACTATTGAATCTCCCACTCCGAACATTCAAAAATTTACAGCAAAACTGACTGAATCTTCAAAATTTGGCTAAAATTAAATTACAATCCAACATTTTGGTTGTGAAGCAGAAAGGCTATAGAAAACTTTATAAATGTTCTTATATTTACCATGAAATTGAACCATAATAATTAAGAAATGGACAAGTTTCAATTAAAAAAGGTTATCGAAGAAGTTTTTCAAAAAAATTAGAGGGTGATAGTTAAAACAACATGAACACAAACATCACATATGATAATATTTTATGCACC
Source organism: Artemia sp. Qi Xiang Cuo (assembly GCF_049724085.1). Taxonomy (NCBI): domain Eukaryota; kingdom Metazoa; phylum Arthropoda; class Branchiopoda; order Anostraca; family Artemiidae; genus Artemia; species Artemia sp. Qi Xiang Cuo. Next base: position 43,912,924 of record NC_142803.1, read on the forward strand.
GTAATATACGATTTATTCAAATAAAAAGGTGAATTTAGTTTTTCTAAAAAAAGGACATATTCATCAAAATCTATTTAACCCCTTCAATGCAACCCCCCCCCCTTGAATGTAGGCCTACTAAAATTTGTGCCAGTGCTTTTTCGAATTTCGAAGCACTTCTGGTATACGATGGTTGGTATTGTCTTGACCTCTACCAGCAATGAGGTCATTATCTCTTCAATTCTAGCAAAACACTCCCCTTTCACGATTGTTTTCCGTTTTGGGAACAAGAAAAGATTACAAGTGCCACGTTCGGTGAATGTGGAGCAAACTAAGATTGTTGCTGAAGTTATTTAACAAATCCAGAGTGGTGATCATGTGATGGTACTTTTAGTCAAAATTGAGACATTTCGGAACAAACTTGGTTGCCACACGTCTCACGCCCCAAACAACCAAAAACATTGCATGGCATTATGCAACCGATATGCTTATATCCTCAGCAGCTTCTCTAATCGGGATTCCAAGAATCTCTACAGTACTTTTGTTCACTGCTTCAATGTTTTCATCGATTTTCATCGATGAAATTAACATCCTCTTGGCTTTCTTCAAAGAGCTTTTTATCATATATTGAATCTTTTTTGCCAAAACTAAGATTAGCTTAATGTCTCAGTCAACAAATTGAATAAACTGTCGTGCTCCGATTTATTTTTATTTTTGGATTCTTTGATACATTCTTTCATAAGAAAGAACACTACAAGCACTCAAAAGCAGATCAAACCTTCATAGCCGTCTCAGACAAACTAAAAATGCAAAAAGGTTGATAAAGTCAACTGATTACCAACATATAATAAAACAAAATACCGACACTCGAAGCTGCACGGTCCGCAAAATTTGAAAATTGACTTTTTTATTTAAACAAATCTCGTATTCTATAGTATCGATCTAATTTTATTATTATAACATCCAAAAAATTACTGTCTATATTTTCTTCCTTTTAACTACATTCCTTCCAAATGTATAGAATATTAAGTGGCAACTGATTTACTATTTCGTCAGTTCAAAATGTTGCTTCAACCAACTAAACAGATTGCTTCCGAAATTAATTCCCGCTTTAAATTTTAATAGAAATTTTCTTTATTTCTGAATAAATGGAATCAAACGAAAAAAAGATACGAATTTATGTTCCTTTAAAAAATGTATTTGTTCTAAGCAATTGTTTTTGTTATTTTTTTCGTTGATATAAGCTTGTTTTAACACTTAGTAAAGTACAAATGATCATTACTCTTTGTAAAGAGTAAAATGCATAGAAAACGTGAGGGACAACAAATTCGTAGTACAGAGTGCGTATATTGCTTAAAAAAAAAGGGGAAGAACTGACCAGACGTAACATATAAGACAGTCTTAAGATGATTGAACGAATACCTACAAGCAAGGAGGCGGAGGGGCACGAGATTGGCGCGGAGATCCCCCCTGAAACTACAAAAATAATAGCATAAAAATGCACCTCATTCTTACTTTACACCCGCCCTTTGCCCCAAGATTAGACTGTTTTGTGCCCTTATGATAGAACGCATACGGCTGAATTTGGGTTTGAAAGGATGGAAAAGAATGAATTAACTTCGAAATTTTTTTTATAGCTGACTTGAGGTTTATCATTATCAAACAACAGAGAAATATTAAAAGGGGGATTACATTGGACATCTACTAGGGACACGTATTCATAACCACGCAAATTCTGGTAAACCATTTACTCATTTCATCAAAAAGAATTTTGCTTCAAATGGAGGCAGAATTATGACCAGGAGATAATATTCATTTTTTTAGAATAACAAGCAAAAGCACTTAACAGATTACCCCTTCAAGTTTTTGTAAATATTTTTCTCAACCCTTCAACAAAGCAAAAAAGACACACTTTTTTTTATTTATATATATTGATGCAAGTTTTTGAATCAATATACCTTGAAGATGTTTTCCAACATTGGATGTATACACTTATTTCCACAAGGTGTATGCACATGTTGAGGTAAATTTACTATATCAGATTATTTCTCTAGTGTTATACTAGCTAATTTAATAAGCGATACTCAGTTTTAAATTACCAGCTTTCTCGATCACGACACTAGAGAATGATTGGCATTCACTTGGGAAAAAATCAACCACATTTTAATTCACATTTTCGGAGCCAAAAGGCTATTCCTACAGTTACTTGGGGATCTTTTACAGTCGAATTTAGGTCATCTCAACAAAACTGTTAATATAAACCCATGTCACAATTTCAGGAGAGAATAGAGATTAAACTGAAAACTTCTGGCTGAGAGAAATATGTTCAGAAATTCAAGAGTGATAATGTGGAAGAGAGGAAGAAAGCTATGAGCAATGGTCCGTCCCTTAGAATTGCAAAACACCCCCCTCCACCATCAAATAGAAATCTGTAAAAAAGAATCAAACTAAGAAGAATGACCAGTGGGATACTAAAACCTAAAACGCAGAAATTGATCATCACTTCCTTGTTTTTGTTGTTGTTATTATTTGCATCTACAAACTAATAGTAAATAATATTTAGAACACTAATAACAATTAAAGAAACAGATGCACTATATTGAGATGAAAGGAGGTGCTCCGACACTAAAGTACTTACTATTTTGGCACTTTGACTTATATCTTGAGTTTTGGTAGTCGTTTGAGGCGCTTCTACAGAGCACTGTGAGCTTGGCATTGGGACAGGTTGGATAGGAAGGGGTTGTACTGATTCATATCCCGGTAAAAGTACTCCTTCATTTTGAGCTCTATTATGAGTTGAAACATCTGTGGGATTTATTTGAAGAGGCATTGGCACGACGTAATACCCAAAACCAGGAGATCCTACCTGGAAAATTAGATTAGAATTACACTAGTCTGCCTGCATAAATTGGAATAATATGTATATTTTTGTATTACATATCATTTTTCAGGAAACAATACTGACATAGGAACCTACATATGCTAAAAACTAAACAATTATATGATCGTTTATTAAAAAGATAACTATTAAGGTTTCCTTTTTTCTTATTAGTTAAACCATAGTATGCTAGAATGAGAGTGGGGGAGATAGGAGAGTGTGAAAAGATAGGAGGAATAATTATAAAAAGAAATTCTATCTATACTTAGAAGATTGACTAACTCAAAGTTATCTCAATCTCGATTTTCGGTGCATGGGAACAAGAATTTTTGCTTTCGCTTCAGCCACGCAAGTGTAGCGGGAGCAATATTTTTATTATATCTTACCACAATCTTACCCCATCAAACTTACCACAGATTCAGCGCTTTAGTCGTCAACTACAGAAAGCTCTTAAAATCGTGTGAGCCAAGAAAAACTAATCCCGAAAAAAAGGATAAAAACACGGTCTCAAAATGTTTTGCTTTCGCTAAAAGCCAAATTTATTCTATTTCCTAATACCCAATCAATTGAACTTTTTTTAGTCACACAATGTATACAAGCTAAAGCTGTTCTGCTTTGTCCCAAAAAATAAAATATAACCAAATCACGTTCGTTATTCCAAAACAGCAGCAGCCACAAGATGAGACGTTACTTTGCCTCAAATACAACACCTACCCTTTGTTTCCAACAAAGTCTGTCGCTGAATTTACCACATAGACCCTTTATTAACAAGTAAAGAACTGCGTCATTGCGTTACGTTTCTCATTTATGATTGTGGCATAGCCACTTGTATGAAAACAAATGTTCATATTCTTAAACATATCGCAAATGATTAAATAGCAATGAATTAGCACAATATAAAACCTTTCACCCCTGGATATAAACATGATCAACGATTTTTGATTATAAGTCACTCCCCGGGACAGGAATGGATACGACTTTTTTTTCGCTCAAATGTACATCAAAGACCAGTAATAGATAGTTAAAATAAGAATCTAACCATCTTCTCCTAACGCTGACCGTGCTTTAAGCTTCCAATTCATTCTCTTTGAAAACTCGGACTAGGTATCTCTGAAGTCTGCTACCACCTGGACCATAACAGCGGTATAAAATTGAACTGCTTAGGCAGTCTCCTTGGCTGTTGATAGTTGTCTACCAAATTTGAAGCTAATCCAGGCACTTCCACACGGAAGATAGGCGGGGCTTTTGCCGAAAAGTTGGTAGTGGAGGATGATCAGGGACCATAGCCCACATTGCTCATCCAGTTCTGCAGAAGGAAAACCATTTTATAATTTCAGTTCAAACAAGGTGCCAAATCTCTAGCTTTCTATTCAAAATCAGTGTTAGTGGCGGGAGGGGGGATGTGCTGAAGGGACAACAATCTAACCAGACTGAAAACCTTTGTGACATTCTAGTTGTGGAGTCATGCCTACCAGCAAGGAATCCACTTTATTCTTCCAATGATACAAATATAACAGACTTAGGTCTCCTCTTCCATTACGAAGCAATGCGATTACTTTCCTACTAGCTTGTTCATTCCAATGTTACGTAATCTTCACTTTTATACCGTGGCACTTTTAGGTCTCATACAGGACCATCCTTAAAGCTACCTCTGTTACCCTAAAACCTACCATTAAAATTGTCGATAGATTGTCTTTGAAGTTTTCTTAACATACTTCCTATCAAAAATCTTGTTTCCTTTTGTGTCAATCCTGTTTAAATTGGAGTATGATCCTTCCATTTTTCCTTCGTATTTTTTTATTCGAACTTGTTGATAGAGATAAACATAAGCTATGGTTATCTAACTACGAAACTAAAAAGTATATCAGCTACAAATTATACAAGAGAGGTCTAAGATTTCTCATCGACATTCATTAAATCCGAAAGAGGAACCAGTATGCGTGGAAATTTAGATGAGTCGTAGTCTTTCCCAAAATCTAACCATTAATTCAAATTTTGTGAAAGTGAAAAAGTTGTCTCCAGACGGCTAACATTCTGGAGGTTGAACAAATCACCTCAGTATTATAAACAAAGAAAATAGGCCTTGGGACCTGAGGTGGTCTTGTATGGTTTTGCCATACACTATTACCACTTTTCCTTCGGCTCATGTTCCTAGTATTTTGTTTCTTTACCTTTGTTTACTTGAATTTCATCAACATTTCTTGCTGACAACATGACTGGGTGGTGTTGAGGGTGTTTGGCTTGGGGGCAGCTTACTTAATTCCGGTAAAGAACTAGAATACATAGAAGTTCATATTACGCTCTTGCCCATGCAAAGACATGCATTATTATCAGATTACAAAATGCACTAAATCCTGTTTATTATCTTCATCGCGTTTTCAAACAGTTCGTGGTAAGGAACTGGATGGAAGGAGCGACCCGGCTCAATAATAACCGAAACTCTAAAAACGGAATTTTGATAGCAATAGACGTATCAAAAGAATTGGCTTTCTATGCTGATTTCAAATATACAAGTTTCATTAAGTTTAGTCTTACCTATCAAAGGTTACAAGCCTGAGAAAAATTTCCTGATTTTCGAAAAAAGGGGAAACATCCCCTAGAAGTCAAGTGATTTTAGTGAAAATCACACCGTCAAATTCGGTGTATCAGAGAACCCTACTGTTTTGTTTTTTCAGGGGTGATCGCATCGACCCAAACGGAAATTAAAAGTTCCAGTGCCCTTTTTAAGTAACAAAAAAAAAATGGAGGGCAACTAGGCGCCCTCCTCCGCCCCTTTTTCCCAAAGTTGTCCGATCAAAACTTTGAAATAGTCATTTTGTTCATCATAGCTGAAAGGCCCAATAACTATGCCTTTGGGTAAAACATGATCCCCACAGCCCCAGGGGAAAGGTCTTTAAGTTATAAAATGTGTCCATTGTTTACGCATAGTACTTGTCATTGGGATGCATGCATATATTTTTGGGTGGGTGGGGGGGGGGGTAAATTTTCTGCCGGGTGTTTTCCACGAGGGAATTTTCCATGGGGAGGGTAGTTTGCAGGGAGCGGATTTGTCAGGGGCAATAAGACACTGCGGGATATTACACGAATTCCTATATAAAATCATTTTTATACGTTTTGCTTTCTCTTTTCCGCCTCAATTTTACACATAGAGTTGTTAAGAGTAATTGTCCGGCATAAATTTCAACAGGATCAAATTTCTAGAGGATATTTCCGTGGAGAGAGGGTTTCTCCGTGGAGGTGGGGCCAGATTTCCTGGCACTACTTAAAAAAACGATAAAAATGAATAACAAAAACAAATTTTTTCAACTGAAAATAAGGAGCAACATTAAAACTTAAAACGAACAGAAATCAATACGTGTATGAAGGGGGTTGTCCCCTTCTCAATACATCGCTCTTTACGCTAAAGTTTGAATTTTATCCCAATTCTTTAACAATGACTCCTGAACACCCAAGGGTCGTTTAATTAGAGCAATAAGACACTTTTTAAAAAGTACTAAAAAACTTTAGCGTAAAGAGTGAGGTGTTGAGGAGGAGGCAACCCGCTTTATATATGTAATAATTTCTGTTCGTTTAGAGTTTTAATGTTGCTCCTTACTTTCAGTTGAAAAAACTTGTGTTTTTTTTATTCAATTTTTTTCTGGACTGTAATATGTAAAAGCCTATCAACACATTGCCACGAATAAAAGATAAACTTTCAAGCTCACACCATTGGTTCATCTCCATTCGCAGATTCTATACACCACATACGAAGTTACATACAGTAATATCAGCCATGTCACTTACCTCAACTGTGGCAATTGTTAATTGTTGAATCATCAAGATTCGCAAAGATGTCAATTTGGTCATTAAAAAAAAAAAAAAAAAAAAAAAAAAAAAATTGCATTTTTGAGTATATTAACAGTTCTTAAGGGCTTAGACAAGTTTGGGGATTCGTCCCCTATGTACATAAAGTGGGGGTGTTCAGGCCTCTGTCTGATTTTCAAGAATTTTTTTTTCGGTTCTCAAGGCTATTCATCAGCCTGACATTATTTTTTTTATTTATTGCAATATATAGAAGCCCATAAGCATACACCAAGTACGAGGCTACATACATTAATGTCAGCCAGGTCACCTACCCTAACCTTGTTAATTGTTACATAATTAAAATTCAGATAGGTGTGTTTTGATCTTTTCAAAAAAAGAAAAATTTTTTTTTGGATCTGTGCCCTACTTGCAAAGGGTTGGGTCTTCAAAAAATTAAACAAGAAAAACGGGTTTTAATTTCTATAAAGCAATGAATACAACACATTTAATTAAACACAAATACTCCGAATATTTCGGCCCCACATCCGGGAGCCTTTCTCAACGGAAAAAAAAATTCTTACATGAACATAAAAAACATACTAAACAAAACAAAAGAATTTTCTTTTCTTTTCTTTTTTTGTTTTGTTTAGTGTGTTTTTTATGTTTATGTAAGAATTTATTTTTTCCGTTGAGAAAGGCTCCCGGATGTGGGGCCGAAATATTCGGAGTATTTGTGTTTAATTAAATGTTTTGTATTCATTGCTTTATAGAAATTAAAACCCGTTTTTCTTGTTTAATTTTTTGTAAATGGAAAAGCAGTGTGGTCTAAGAAATTAGTTGGGTCTTCAGGCCTCTGCCTGATTTGCAAGAGTTTTTTTCTGATTCTCAGGGCTATTTGTCAGTTTATTTATTTTTTATTTATTGCAATAACATACCAAATACAACACTATATACAGCAAAGTCAGCCAAGCCTCTTACCAGTCTTACCCCCTCTGATCATCCAAGCTTGTCAATTGTTAGATCATTAAGATTCAGATAGGTATATTTTGTTTTTTTCAAAAACAGAAAAAAAAACCTTGCATTTTAGAATATATTAAGGGCCCTTAGGGAATTAGAATTTTTGTGATCCGTGCCCTATGTACATAGGCTCGGGTCTTCAGGAAACAGCCTGATATGCAAGAACTTTTTTCTGGTTCTTAAGGCTATTCATCGCTTTCTTTTATTTTTTTATTATTTTTATTTTACTGCAAATATTATATTGAGCATTGGCGTATTGCACGAATAAGAGATAAACGTTTGAATTTAAAATTCACACCGTTGTTTCATTACCATTCCCAGCTTTTGCACACCACATACCAGGCAATATGCTTCTACCAACATTCTAGCAAAAAGTGATGGGAGATAATGCACAGAATGATGAAGAAAGTGTTTTTGGGGAAGACAGAGGGAGGTACTAGAAAATCATGCAAATTTCGCACCACTCTTAGATCCATGCATAAATATTTGAACATCTTACGATATAACTATAAAAACGCTGAACAAAATAAGTGAAAAAGGTAAGGACGACTAGAGAGAATAAGGAAGATCAGGAATGACAATGGCACTTCCTGGAAACACACAGCCTATTTGAGCCTGAAAAAAAAAGAGATGCCTAACGTATAAACCAAGCAAAAAACTATATATATATATATATATATATATATATATATATATATATATATATATATATATATATATATATATATATATATATATATATATATATATATATATATATATATATATATATATATATATATATATATATATATATATATATATATATATATATATATATATATATATATATATATATAGTATATATATATGTATATATATATATATATATATATATATATATATATATATATATATATATATATATATATATATATATATATAACTTCACACAGTGTAATTTTGTAAAAATATGCCGTTAACTTTTGCTTGCATTGCAAGAGCATCCATCAGCTGATAAATGAAGCCACTATAATCAGAAATGTTTCCCCTGAACGGAATGCTGGGAATTACCACAAAAAACGGATACGTTTTTTGTGGTTTGTTATCATTTATTAATCTTTTTCAGGAGTGATTGTATTTATCAATTCAATTCAATTTTATTTGAATAAAAACAACACAAACATCAATAACAATAAAGATCCTAGAAGATAACTTGTTAAGGACCAAAAAAAGAAAAAAAATTAAAGTAACACTGAGAAAAAATAATAATAGAAGAATAAAACATTGGTAATTAGAGCAAATTTGTTAAAAATGGAAAAATTAAATTATAATATTAAGTTTTGTTACATTTTTATACAACTTGCAAAAACTTGTGGCAAGTTCAACACTGGAGGGAATTTTGTTCCATTGAACAATAAATTTGTGATTAAGAGTTTGCTGGGATGAACTAGAAACGTATTTAGGAATTTTAAGGCCTTTTTTGATCGAGTACAGATAATTGGCTTTCCAACCGGTAATATCATAAGAGGCTAGGACTCGAGACGGAATATTATTATGGAAAGCAGAGTAAGTTGGCGATAAGTTTAGTTTTGTATGATTTGATCAAGTGGAGCTATTCCAAAATCTGAATACAAATCACGAGTTGGATATAGACGGGGAAGCCGAAAAACTGGTTTAATGGCACGGTTTTGGGCAAATTTAAGTTTTTTAGTGAAGGACCGTTTTGTATTTCCCCAAACAGATCCGCAATAAGAAAGGTAAGGAAAAATAAAGGAATAATAGAGGGTAACTAGGATGTCAAGAGGAAGAAAATAATTCACACGGTTAATCATAGCTACTTGTCTCAAAATTATTGCTGTGATACAAGGAATATGATTAGAGAATGACAAGCATGAGTCAATAAATACACCAAGAAACTTGGCAACCTCCACTTGTGGGAGGATGTCGGAGGAGTACCTGAGACCAAGAGCAGGTTGAATAATGTTTTTGTTGTAGGGGGTTCTGAATAATACTATTTGACTTTTTTGCTATTAATGGTCATGTTATTTGCAAGGCACCACGCCTGGACTCTGTTCAGAAGGACTTGGGCAGACGTTATTGCCAATGGTAGATTGGTGCCAGCGATGAAGAAGTTGCTGTCATCAGCAAATAATACAAGATACACTGAAGGGCCCAGGTCTATAACAAGCTCATTGATGTATAGGAGAAATAAAATAGGGCCTAGAACGGAGCCTTGCGGGACACCCCTCCGAACAGCTAAGGGCTGAGAGTATACTCCACCCAGGCTCAAACTCTGTACCCTTCCAGATAGATAAGAATCAAACCAAGAGAGGGGAACACCACGAATACCATAACTATTTAATTTACTTATTAAAATACTATGTTCGACTATGTCAAAGGCCTTAGAAAAATCCAAAAATAAGCCCAATACAGTTTTTTAAGGTCGAGTTGTGAGCGTATGAACTGTGTGGCGTCAATTAGAGCATGAGAAGGTGAGAATTTCGGCCTAAAGCCATATTGGTGAGGAGAAATCAAGGATACGGAGTGCTGACTGTCAAACAGAAAGGGAGACAGACGTCTGAAGATGATTCTCTCGAGCACTTTGGATATAACAGGAAGAATTGAGATTGGACGATAATTACCTATCTCAGTTGGATGGCCCTTTTTAAGAACTGGGATAACAATGGCTGACTTTAGTAAATCAGGGAAAACTCCGTGGGTTAAAGATCGGTTGGCAATATGCTTGATGGGCTCGTAAACAAATGGAGATATGGTCTTCAGGAGCTTATTACTTAATCCAATACAGTCATGATTAAAAATATTAGGGAGAGAACCGATGATTTGAAGTACGTCATTGCTATCAGTTGGGCAAAAAAACATTTATCTAAAACTGAAGCAAGGGATTACAGCCTGTGAAGAGGAGTGGGAGTCAGTATGAGGAACATTAGAAAAATAATTATTAAATGCATCAGGTACATGTAAGGGGTCAATTAATCCACCATTTGTGTCTTTAAGGCGAATAGAAAAAGACTTTGATTTTCTATTTTTTGAGAGTATATCATTAATGGTGGACCAAATCTTTTTCAGGTTTCCTTTGCAATTGAGAATTTTTGTATAATAATAATTTTTCTTCGCTTCACGGATGAGTTTAGCGTATAAGTTTTTATAATTTTTATAATTAGATAGGTCAATATCACTACTGGTCTTACAGGCTAACTTATATAATTTGTTTTTACGATTTGAGGAGACAATGAGGCTATTTGAAATTCAGGGACAAATAGGGATATTTTTCCGGTTAGTTCGACGAATAGGAAAAGTTGAATGGATAATTTCACTTAGCCTTTGTGCAAAGCCATTTGTGGAAGAATTTACCTCTTGACAATTTAAGACATCGGACCAGTCAGTGGTTCTTAGGCAATCGATAAAATGGTTTAAATTTGCAGAGCTGTAATTTCGAGTAGGTGTTGGGATATTAATTCCAGAGCGTAGAGGTAGTGGCTGCGAAGCTGGTGACAAGTAAATAGGAAAATTGTGTGACAGATCCGAAAATATTATATTTGAGGACAGGTCATTTCCCAGGGAAGTGGAAACGAAGATGTTATCAATTATTGTTGAAGTTGATGACACAAGATCAACACTACCAGGGAAAAAAATTGTGAATAGAAGACCATTCGCGGTTACTGATTCAAAAAAAGTGTCAGATTCAATGTTTTTACCAACTTTGAATAGGTTGCAATTAAAGTCCCCAAAAACTATTGCCTTTTTATGGGGTAGATTAATAAAATTAAAAAAATCATCAAACAGATTACAAAAACATGAGGTCGGAAATGGAGGAGGTTTATAAAATAAGGAGAGTATATAGGAATTTTGGCCAATAACTGTGTTAACAATTATTGAATAAATACATCTGAGATTTAGTTGTGTAGAGAAAATAGATTCGCACTCTGATAGCCTGGTAAAATTTACATTCGAACGGATGTAAAGTGAGATACCACCAGAACACTTTGTCAATCTCCCGGGCATATGGATTATTTGGTAATTAGGGAGTAAAAAATCACTAGTGTCATCATTATCGGAAAGCCATTATCTAGTTATCAATTTGAAAAATATTTAATTTTCTACAGTTATGAATAACAAAGGTGTCAAATATATATTTTTTTGAATTCAGAATTAGATTAAAAATATGAAATTAAAAAAAATTATTTGCTTTTCTTAATCTTAGTTTCAATGTTTTGCTTTGAACAAACTAGTTTGATCATATGTTACTTTTTACAAGCACTGAGCATAAAAATATATAAATAAATATATAAATAATATATAAAAATATATAATATATAAAAATATAAAGGCATTAAATATTTGGGTGTTTGATAACCAAGTTCACAACTGTCGATAAGATTAAAAAAAAAATAAAAATCCGTCCAACGCTTTAGCATTGCTCCACAGAACTTAATACTGGGAGTTTATATCTTAGTTTTTGTAGGTAGGCTAATGTTTTGTGTAGTTTTTGTAATTACTTACTTTTTTGTTTTCATATACTTTTACTTTAATTGACATACTTTTTTCCTTGCCTTTAGAAACTTTTTTTTCCTCTAAGCTTCATTAAAAAAACAAAAAAAACAAGTTTTTTCAACTGAAAGTAAGGAGCAACATTAAAACTTAAAACGAACAAAAATTATTAAGAATATGAAGGGGGTTCCCCCTCCTCAGTACCTCGCTCTTCGCGCTACGAAAAACTTTAAGTTTAAAGCTTAAAGGTTTTTTACAGTACTTTCAAAAGAGCTATTTATTATAATTAAACCCTTTGTGATTCAGGGGTCATTCTTAAAGAATTGGAACAAAATTCGAACTTTAGCGTAAAGAGCAAGGTATTGACGAGGGGGCGAACCCCCTCATATACGTAATAAAAATATAAGAATATAGAAGTTTGTTACTTAAGCTAATTCGTAAGTTACGTATGCTTATTACTAACTAAAACGTTCGTAAATAAAATTAAGAGTTCTAGTGCCCTTTTTAAGTAACCAAAAAAATTGGAGGGCAACTAGGCCCCCCTCCACCCCTTTTTTCTCCAAATCGTCCAATACAAATTTTGAGACAGCCATTTAGCCAAAAAAAGTAAAATTAATATGCAAATTTTCGTTTTAATTATTCATGTGCGGTGAGCCAAAATGAAAACCTGCATTAAGGTGATGTGGTAGTCTACTGCTCGATTTTCAGGGTCTCTTGTCTATGAATTTGTCAAGGGACAAAGCTTCAATTAGCAACCTTTCCAGGGGGCTTAGTTATCAAGATCGATTTGGAGTTTAACTCCAAGAATTTGGAGTTTAACAAGTAAGAAAAGTTAACATTTGCTAATGAATGAGTGAAAGCAAGTTTGTTTTCACGAATACATCACATCTCGACGGAAGAAAAAAAGTACAAGAGAAGGAATTTTGATTGAACTAGTTCTCTATGGTGGTATCGCTCATTTTATCAAATGAGCGATATTTTATATACAGGGATAATTTTTCGAGGGGCAAGCGTCTAAGGAGGGAGGGAGGGAATCATCCGGGAGGGGCATTAGCCAGAAAAGTGTTAATGCACAAACAACTACGAAAAATCATTGGAAGTCGAATTCAAAGTATTTTCTTTGGGTAGGGGAGCGGGGAATTATTTGGACACTAAAAATAATTAAACAACTTACGAGATTTTCGTTGAAAGTAAAATTCAAAACCGCGTTTTTTCTCTGGCTTTACCGGGGACAATCGTTCTAAGATTTTTAATTACGTGTGAAAGACAGAGTGGGGGATTAACTGCGACACCATAAATATACAAACATGTCAAATGGATGGTAAGTTTGAAGGAAACCAGGGGCATAGTTTGCTATGGGGGGCAACTGCCCCTCTCAGACCTTGGTTTCCCCCTCCCCAGCTGAAATTTGGTATCTTCCAAAATCTTGTCAAAACTAAGATAAACCTGCATAATTCAAGCACCAACAGAAAAAAATCAGTTTTTAGTACATATTTACCTTCATAGTACTATAAGTTACCTTTACAGTACTATAAAGTACCTTTATAGTACTTTTAAAGTACTAAATAGTACCTTTATGGTACCAAACGGCTTATTTTTTTGTTTTTACTATAATTATCACTTGGTTTGGGAAAATTGGCTCCAACTTTGCCCCCCAACCCCTCTTCTAGGATTTTGATGAAATTATGCCCCTGGCGAAAACCGTACCAGGATCTTAGCCTGACCTGAATTTTGATGACAAGGACCGCTAAGAAATTTTTATTTGGGAACAATATAGAGTAATTTCATGCATATACATATATATATATAAATACATATATATATATATATATATATATATATATATATATATATATATATATATATATATATATATATATATATATATATATATATATATATATATATATATATATATATATATATATATATATATATATAAACATATATACAACGCCTAAATATGACATAAATTTTACCTAATTGCTTCAATAAGACACTGAAATGTTGTTACCTTTTCTCGGCTTGTCTGTTAATCAAGGACGGTGACAGCACAGAAATTCTCAAAGCTTGAAGATCAGTCAAATGATAATACCTTTGAACTGATTTTGATTATTTTTCGAGCAGGTAGACTAAAATATTTGGTACTGGTGCATTATGCGGGCACCGCTATATACTGTATGTGGAATGTTAATCGGGAAATGCTACAGTCAAACGAGAGAGACAGATACCCGGTGCTAAAACAGTTGCTAGAGTGGAATTGATCTAATATGAATGTTAAAATTACAATTTGGAATTTGCCAATGACAGAAAAAGAGGCAATTGAATTTTTACCTGACAAGTGGTTATTGCCCCAGACATAAGAGTGCGAAAATGGACACACCATGACTTTATACTTGTATGAGAAGCATATTGGATAATATTGGGCGCAATGGTACTGCCCGCCAACATCTATCAGCTTGCTTAGCCGAGCACATGTGGGTGCGAAAGTGAAGGGTGAAGGCAGATATTATTTTTCAGTGATTGTGAAAGACATTACAGCATTCTGGGCGCATAATTGGAACTTGTAATTCTTATTATTTTGTTCATAAGCCATTATAACCGGGTATCTGTCTCTCCCGTTTGACTGTAGCATTTCCCGTTTGAAATTCCACATACAGTTTGTAGCGGTGTTCGCATAATGCACCAGTATCAAATATTTTTAGGGACTGACCTGTCTTGTACTTAAATTGGACAATTCTGGTCCGATTAATAGAAAAAAACAAAACAGAATTCATACTTCGTGATGAAGCCTCATCAAAACTGAATGTCTCTATATCAGGCCCAAATTGAAAGAAATTAAATGGTTTTTCTAAGATATCTGGGAAATTCGGTGTTGGCTTTTAGTTGTCTCTCGCTTATTTAAATCTATTATCTAAGTTCTATCAAGGCCACCAACATAATTCTAAATAGTTTCACCACACAAACTAAAAACGTTTATATTGGACGAGAGAGGACAAGTATTTATCGTACCACATCCCCTTAATTCAAAAACGTTCAGAAAATAAACAAACAAAAAAACAAGTTTTGTTTAACTGAAAGTAAGGAGCGACATTAAAACTTAAAACAAACAGAAATTATTCCATATATGAAAGGGGCTGTACCCTCCTCAACGCCTTGCTCTTTACGATAAAGTTTTACTCTTTCTCACAACTCTACTTGTTAAAACAATAAAAAACTTTAGCGTAAAGAGCGATGCGTTTAGGAGGGGACAGCCCCTTTCATATACATAATAGTTTCTATTCATTTCAAGTTTTAATGTCGCTACTTACTTTCAGTTAAACAAAACTTGTTTTTTTTTGTTTTTTTTTTACACGTCTTTATTAATTTTTAATATTTTGTTCACTGTCATAGAATGTTTTTTTTTTGTTAGTTTTTTTAAATAAATATATCATGAATCACATCATATCCATAATTACTGAGTGTGCGTTTAGGAACGTGATCAAGTCGCTTAACACAATACCTAAAATGATCCCAGAATAGTAACGGGTTAGAAGAGGTAAAATATTTCTATATTTATGAACCTAGGAGGGTTTCGTTTATTGAGGTTTACTAGGATGTTTATTATTTTATAAACCTTTCGTTTATTCATAACATTATACGGAAACAAAGATTCTAAAAGGCAAAATAATTTGAAAGGGAAAACAGTTTAATTTTGATTGAAGTAAGTGTACAACATTTTCTTAATTTTCTTGAATGAAGCTATAAATATTTTATATTCAAAAAGTATTTCCGAGATCAGAAACTACGATTCCAGCAAATTCTAAGCGATAAAACTTACTTGAGTTGTATACCCCGGTGAGTAGTTCGGAGATGTCCATCGCCACTGGTTTGCCTGAGGCCAAGTTGGTATGGTAGAATTCTAAAAAGTAAAAGTTAGAAATACTTATCCAATATAGAGAAATCTCAATGGTGACATTAACACCGTTAGTAGCAATAAAATATTTACTAGGAACAATTTTGTGCTATTGCTGTGTTTTAGAGCAATGCTTCTAAATTTGTCGAAGAGGGGGAAGACCGCTAATTTGAATATACTAGTTCATCAACGATATTAAGAGAGGTATATTGGTACACCTCTCTTTAAGATATTAAGAGAGGTATATTGGTACACCTCTAAGACATTAAGAGAGGTATATGTAGTAGACTAGCATATTCTAGTCCTGTCTTTGAAATCTTTGCTTTAATTTCTAATTACAAGGACGCTTTTAATGCGTTTCACAATCTTTTTTGACAATAAGTTAACCATACATGAGTGTTTTTTCTGCTTTTTTCACTAACTTACCCCCAGTCGACTAAAAATTTGGTATAGCTAATTTTTCAATTATTTTTATTCGTGATGTTTGTCTCATACCTGAATGAAAAAAAAAATTAACAGCATTGACATTGACTAAAGCATTGACTAAATTATTAAAAAAAAAATTTATAAAATAAAAAATTATTAAATTAATAATTTATATTAATACAAATAAAAAATTGGCTTTTTTCTACAATTAGCTATGTCTTAATGTCGACTGCAAAAAACTTGATTTTCAATTCATTTCATTTTATAGTGGCTTTTCTTCCTTAATGCTGTTGAATTATGTAAGATTAGCTTTGACAGTCAAACTTACAGAAATGGAATAAAACACAAAATGAAGACACTGACAGACACTGTGAATACAACCTAAGCGAACATTTCGGCTCTATAACCAATAGCCATAATCAGCAAAAAATAATAAAGAACAAAGAAAAAAAAATAATTTACTCAAAAAAAAAAAATACTAGAGCTTTTGAGTAAGTTAGTTTTTTTTTTCTTATTTTTATACTATATTTCGCTGATGACGGCTGTTGGTTATATAGCCGAAATATTCGCTTAGGTTGTAATCATTGTCTTGAAAAAATCCTTTGTTATGTTCTTTTATTCTTTATAATGGCAAGGCAGTGTGGTCTTCGTTACTATGGAATAAAATCAGCAACAATAGACTTAAAATTTGTCTTACTCTAGATCGAAAGTGTACAAGTTTCAATGTCAGACCTACGCAAACGGTCTCTCAACGATTCAAAATGGGCGAACAGTTCAAAAATGAAGATATTGACTACAATACTTACTGGAAGAGGATAAACCTGCAGCGGCTGATTAGCGGGAAAGAAAACCGTAGGTGAGCAGACCAACTGCGTTGGGTAGCAGGTCTGAGACGCAGCAGAGATCGGTTGCTGATAATAAGCTGAAGCAGCTGGATTTACTTCGGACTGTGTGGGCGTCGTAATGGCTTGAAGATGCTGTTGTGGAGGATTTTGTAAAACTGGACATTGGGGCTGGGGAGGAACTGTAAACAAGTAATATTAGCAAAAAAATTATAAATACAACCCTATAGAGCAATATTCACCCTACAATAAATTTGAACTTAATTTTCAAATATTAAGTACTGGAATGAAATGATCGGTTTGAGTATAAGACTTGTACTTAAGAACTTGTGACAAACAGAAATTTATCGCACAGGCAAGTTGTTTCTTCCGAAAGGGAAGTATGCTAGGTGGACAGTCTAAACTGAAGATTTTGTTTTTGTTTAGTTATCAATATAATTAAAACCACTAAAAAAGAAATGAAAAAAGCTAAAAAATAATGGCAAAAAGAATGAGCATAAAAATATGATAAAGAAACAAAATTTGCTTTCTCCTTCAAAGTAAAATTTTTAGTAAATAATTCTACTTTTTAAGATTAAATTCAAAACGTCCTTTGTGAATGATTGAGAAAAAATAAGGCTGCTTAAACCAGTCTTCTTTAACCAATTTTGAACTTAAATAATAATAAAAATAACACAGAAACAACAACTAACACGCAATCCAACAAACTCTGGCTGCTTCATTATATGAGTATTTTAATACAAACTCTTCGGTTACATATCGTCAGTTACATCAAGATGTTACACGACGTTTTGTAAAATTTCAAATAATTGCCAAAAAAACGTTTACCACTTTTTTTTGCCAAAAAAAGGTATATGAAAAATTCTGGATAACAGACAGAATCGGTCCATTTACCTTATGGCAAATTACATGCTACCAGAAGGCTCCCATTTATTTTATCGAAGTAATTTCATAAACAAATAAAAACTCAATGAAAAACCACGAGCGCCAGATACGTGTGCTTGTGTTGTTACTGTAAAAACACGCATGTATTTACACCAGTGTAATAAAGTATCCATATTACCAAAAAAAAGCAAAATTAAATAAATAACTACTTGAAAGTAAAAAAAAAATAATCAAAATCAATACTATTTTATTGGCGGTTTTATCATCAGTTAGCCTTTTCAGAAGCAACGTCCTTTCGATCTTGATGTACGCGGTGTAATGTTTAAAACTCACAGCTGAGAAAGAAAAACAAATCACTGCATATGAAAACAACTGTCTTTGACGTATCGTGAATATTAACTGGAAGGATAGGATAACAAACTTGGAAATTCGCCACTACACAAACCACCCTGATGTCACTGATGCAGTCAGGCAACGAACATGGTGCTATCTTGGCCATGTTATCCGTATGCCAGGATCGAGAATACCGAACAAAGTTCTTCAGTGGTAATCAGACATCAAGCGTCGACGAAGAAGGCCAAAAAACACGCTTCAGAGGACATATGAGCGGGACAGGATAGCCCTTTATACATCTTTAATACTACAGTGGGAGGACATCAACGCCGCAGCTCATTTCCGGGATGATTGGAGGCTCTTAACGGACGCCCTGTGTGCCTCTGGAGGTACAGGAAGAGCTAAGGTCTAAGGTAAGATTTACCATCAGTTATTAACAAATTATCGTCAGATATCAGAAATTTTTTGGGAATGTTCTAGTAATTGTAAGCGGATCCATTCTACTTTGAAGTGACTAAAATTATATAGCAATAGTGTCTGTATAGTAACTGTAAGTTTTCTGATTTTATAGAATGTGTACTTAAAATGCTGATTTTTTTTGTAGACCGTAGTCAAAGTTAGACACAAGTCAAACGTTGTTTATTTACAGCCAATGTCATGTATTTATATGCCAAAAACTGGTTAATTACCTTATTTATTAAGGGTAGTTGGGGTATAATTCTTAATTTTACGGAACACATTAAACATTGACTTTTAAATTACCATAGCCAAAATGTAATATGACTCCGAGAAGGTCAACTTTTTTTTACTAACTCCCCACAATTTTAACATAGTCTACTTATGTTTATCCCTCACCTCCCTCTTCCTTGGTACTTCTATCATACCCGTATTTAAAACATAAGTTAAATACCTTGTGTAGAAGTTGGTGTACTTGGACCAGAAACGGCTTGCTGTCCATACATCTGTACAGCATTTTGATACAGAGGCACACTCCCTTGGTTGTAATAAACAGAGGGTGACGTAGCGGGTGATGGCGATTGTACGCTTTCGTATCCAATTGGCTAAAAGAAAAATAAGAGTAGAAACACCTTTTTAAGAGGGCTTAATCTTGTCAGTTGGCGAACTTCAAAATAATTAATTCAGTGAATATAGTCACATTAGCGTTTTCGCAAGAAACATACCACCTGAGAGTCATCATATCACGGAAAGAGTGTGCTTTCATGAGCTACTACAATTCTAATAAAGTTGTTCTATTCATCTTTTCTTTATTTTCATTTACACATTAAGTTTTTTCCTTCGAGTAAAAATAATATGAAAACAATAGTGAAAAATAGAAAAATTTGACTGCTTCTATTCACTTTGCACTGCTTTCTCCTGGAAGATGTGATTAGCTTACTCATTGTACTTTTGAGCGGTTTCAACAGTAGCTGGTACCTCTTTTGCTGAGTGTGCATTGACAGAGCCCCGTGTATCATAGCCATCGGAAACAAAATCTTTACCGTATCAATCTTTTTAATGCCACGCTTCAGCCAGTTCTTGGCTTCCTTCAGCATCCCATTGGCAGACAGTTCCTCGGAATCACCTTTTTTTATTAATTAGATACTTCTGCAGAAGATCTATTGACTATCATTTCAAACACGTCTCTGCAATCTGTTACTCTTAGTCATTCTTCTATTTCGAAATCCTGCAACTTATTCTCATTTGTTTTTTTTTCCAAGGTTTTTGTTTCGCTTGATAATAAAAATCATAACTTATCTAGAAAACTTTGTCAGTTTTATTGAATTTTAGTGGCGAGAACACCTTGTAACGAACTATAAGTAAGGAGCGATACGGTTTAATAGGAACCGAAACTCTAAAAACGGAATTTTGATATCAATAAATATATCAAAGAATCGGCTTATTAGGCTGATTTCAAATATATAAAGTCCACTGTATTTATTGTTACCCATCAAAACCAACGTGCCTTAGAAAATTGGTGCTTCAGATCCTTTCCTTTCCCGAATCAATCAAAATCATTTTCCTTCAAAGATGCAAGAATAGTAATTTCAAACTGTTCGCAAGCTAGTCACAACTTCGTACATTCTACCGTGCTAAATCTATGTAACAGATGTTCACTGTTTTTTTTTTTTTTTTTTTTTTTTTTTTTTTTTTTTTTTTTTTTTTTTTAAAGCAAAGCACAACTTCAGAGCAAAATCCAGCTACATCCCGACTAAAGCATAAAACGATGCAACAAAACGGATTTCCGTGCATTTCAAATCATTCCACTTCAACTGTTAAAACGTAAACATTGCATTTAAAAGGCGCCAAAATACCTCTTGAAGTAGCTTCCTGAAAATAAAATCCATTCTTCTGAAATTTCTAAATAATACATAGTAAATCTTCTACATTTTAAAACAGCTGTATTTTTAATTGGCGGATAAAAAAAAATCAAAGGAATGGTAAACCATCGCGAGGTACAAAATTGCAATAATTAAACAAAAAAAAGAAGCTTTTTACAACTGAAAGTAAGGAGGTACAATAAAACTTAAAACGAACAAAAATTATTACGTACATGAGGGGTCTCACCCCCCCATCAATACTTCACTATTTAACTTGAGTTCGAATTTTGTTCCAATTCTTTAAGAATGACCCCTGAATCACAAAGGCTGTTTCGTTAGAATAAATAGCTCTTTTGAAATTACTAAAAATACTTTAGCGTAAAGAACGAGGTATTGACGAGGGAGCGAAATCCCTCATATACGTAATAATTATGTTCGTTTTAAGTTTTAATGAAGCTCTTTACTTTCAGTTAAAAAAAAAACTTGTTTTTGTAAATTTAATTTCTGATTGTTTCTTAAATAATGCTGGGAAATCCAGCACCCCCTTCATGGAAACTCTCTTCCCCCATGAAAAATTTCTCCATAGAAATATCCTCCTGCGTAAGCCTTCCTCCCGACCACCTCCCCCACCAGAAAAAACTTACAGCCCTTCCCCCGGGGACTGTGGGGGATTAAGTTATCCTCAAAGACAGAGTTATTAGATTTTTCGACTATGCTGAACAAAATGCCTATCTCAAAATTTTGATCAAATCACTTTGGGAAGAAAATGAGCGTGGGAGGGGGCCTAGTTGCCCTCCAATTATTTTGGTCACTTAAAAAGGGTACTAGAACTTTTAATTTCAGTTCGAATAAGCCCTATCGCGACATTCTAGGACCACTGGGTCGATAAGATCACACCTGGGAAAAAGATGCCCTGGGATCTTTCTTCTGGCAAAAAATACAAAATTCCACAATTTTGCAGATAGGAGCTTGAAACCTCTACAGTAGGGTTCTCTGACTTTTAGGGGATGTTTCCCCCTTTTTTCGAAAATAGGGCAAATTTTCTCGGGCTCGTAAATTTGATGGGTAGGACTAAACTTGATAAAACTTATACGTAGGAGATCAGCGTAAAAATATGATTCTTTCGTTGTATCTACTGATGTCAAGATTCTGTTTTTTAGAGTATCTGGTACTGTTGATCCGTGTCGCTCCTTACTTACAGTTCGTTACCACAAACTGTTTGAAAATAAAACAAACATATTAAATATACATCAAAACAAATAGCGGCTAAGACCACACTGCCTTTCAATCATAAATACAAACAACAAGTTGAAACAACAGGGAATTTTTCTTAAGATATTGGAACCTTAACCCTAAATGAATATTTCGACCCTATATCTAAGGGCCGTCCTCAGCAAAAATAAAATGAAAATATAAAAGAAACTCAAATAAAAATATGACCATTAATATAAATGTTCAATATATCAATATATCCAATCAATTTGGATCAATTGTCATGTACTGTGGGCCTGGCTCAAAACCGTGACAAATATAAGCACATAATGGCCAGGCCGTATCCAAAAGGGGGGGGAGGTTACCCGGTTTGACCCCCCCCCCCCCGAAATTTTTGACCGAGTCGAAAATTAGTCTAAAAAATACCTGTAAAGACAAAACCTTACCAGAAAAAATATGCTCCCACACTAAATCCTATTGCATTTTGTGGGTTAACGGTTCTGATCAGCTTACGCAATTAGGTAACCGTAGGTAGCCCCATGTTCACCTGGCCTTGCATAGTAAATTAGGGTTAATAATATGGGCTCGGATCAACTTACGCAATTAGGTAACCCCATGTTCACCTGACCTTGCATAGTAAATCAGGGTTAATAATATGCGCTCTGATCAGCTTACGCAATTAGGTAACCCCATGTTCACCTGACCTTGCATAGTAAATTAGGATTAATGGGCGCTCGAGGTATGGTATAAGAGAGTGCAAGATTGTCAGTTTATTTCAGTTCAATTTCGGACTTGGCTAGGAGAAGAGCGATTTTCAACATGAAGAGGAAGTGTGACATTACGTCGTTTTTCGCGTCGATTTGTTTCTGTCGATCTGAAGGCATTAAACCTGGAGTCATTGGTTGAATTGTATGGCGATATTCTTCCCGAGCCAGACTGTCTGAAGCAAGAAATTAAACTATGGCGCATCAAGTGGGAGAATGTTCTGGTATCAAAGAGGCCTACTTGTGCCGTGTCTTCGCTTCAGGCATGCGACGCCACCTTTTTTCCAAATGTTTTTCTTCTTCTGGCTGTTCTTGCGACGTTACTTGTTAGCACTGCTACTCCGGAAAGAAGTTTCTCAACGCTCAGAAGCCTCAAAACCTGGCTGAGAAATTCAACAGGAGAAGAACGATTGAGTGGCTTAGCCCTCCTTGCAGTCCATAGGGACGTTGACATCTGCCCTGACAAGGTCATCGACATTTTTGCAGGGAAGAAAAATCGTCGCCTGGAGGGAACGTCGCTTGCAGGGAAGAAAAAATATATAGACTACTTCTAGCCTACTATTTGGCTTCTTTTTGCGCAAAAAAAAAAATAGCTTGTAGTATTTAACTGTATGTAAATACTTGTCTTTTTTTTGCGTTCCTTACAAAAAAGAAATAAAAACTGGCCCTCAAATATATGAAAGTATGCCTAGTGGATTCGCAAGGGGTGTACTAACGGTCTCGAGTTAACGTAATGTTGCTCGTGGATGTTAGACAAAGTCCACGGGAAAAAATAGGGTACCCCCCCCCCCCCCGAACGAAAATCCTGGATACGGCCCTGCATAATGGGCATTGACAGTCATACTGTTCTGAGCTACTCTCCTTACCCCCCTCCCCCCGCTCTTTTCGTCATTCTGTTTCAGATCTTTCACTTGCTACAAATTAAAGTTTTAAAACTAATCTAAATTTATTGTGCTTCAGTTAAATATTGAACACAAATAATTTAGAGAAATAATTAGTAATGTAATAATTACAAGTTACAAAAAAAATATAAGAAAACTAACCTATTTTTTTATCGCCGGAGCAACATTGAGTTTCCTGTCTTGGTACACGAAGTCGGTAGTCTGTAATAACAAGAAAATAATTGCGTCTAAAGGTTTAGCGAGGAAGGCTTATATGTAGTCTAAATAAACATATTTGGATGATTATATTAGCCATATTTACCAATTTCGTGTACTTTTAAGCATTCAATTAGAACTACCAGAGATGGGGAAGGGGTTCGGAATGTATTTTCCTAGAGGACGGGGCTCAAAGTCAGAAAATTCGAATTGTCCTTGAAAAGTGGGGGCCTAAGCCCGATACCCAGCAGAGAAGGAAGACAGCCCCCTCTCTTCTGTGCAAAATTGGATTTATATCATCAAAGATATGCCTTTAAGTGTTTTCTTTTTCAAAAACCGTCTCTTCAGATCCTTTTGTACCGTCCCCTTCAAAAACTGCATTTGATACTCTTAAACTAAGTATTGCCAAGAACAAAGTGTGCATAAGACACTAAAAATTAAATCTGATTCTTTAAATTGGCTAAGTGGAAACTTCATATACGTATACGTCTTAAAAAATTAGCTAAACCCCGGAAATCAATTTTTAATGCAAAAGATTTAACACTTAGTGGAAGGCAAGTTTAAAAACAGAGAACATCTGCAAAAAACTAGCAAGAACTGAGTGAAATAATTTACGATCATGTAGCTCTAAAAAGTGTAACTTTCCTGATTGCTGTAACAAAAGACAGACACTGCCACTAACTGGCAGTAAGCTGAGTTAAGAAAAAAACAAAAATAAACACCTGACTTAATGTTAAACTACGCAAGAATATAACCCTAACATCTTCTTTCTAAACAGGAATTGAAAAGAAACGTATATCTTATCATTGAGCAGCTAGAAATCTAGCTATGCACTGATTTCTTTATTCTTACAATTGTTCAAAATGAAACACTTCTAATTATTAGTTAAATGGCATACCTGGAAAAGAATATTTTTAGAAAGTCCAATTCAGCCATCAAATTTTTTTTTATTTTTATCCCTTTAGTTGAATATTGGCATATCCATAGAATGGTAAAATTCTAGTTTAGCTACTTTTCACTATTCTGTAAAGGGGCTAGGATATCAAAAGGAAACTTTCAGTGATGAATTCAAGGCCAAAAAATCCTCTGGTAACGTATTTCCAAGCTCCTATGTTAACTCTCTTCTGATTTCTAAATCTTAGAAATTTGCTACTTGACCTATTGAAATTTGGACAAAACAACATTTTACCTTAATTTTCAGTTATCAGTTTCTTTTTCTCTAGTTTTATTTCTAAAAATGCAATTCCTGTTATGTGGGTAGAATTTTAAGCCATATTAATGGTTTTTTCAAAATTTAGGAAACGCATTTACACATCTTTGAAACCTTATAAATTAGGATTGAGCAAAGCTTTCAAGCTGAAAACAGTTTTCTGATACTTCATTTAAGCAGAAGATGTGTTCTGCAAGGTTTCACTTTCATAACACATAGGTTTCTAAAGGTCATCAAAGGTCGCCGCCCTCTATAGGGAGAAGGAGTGGAGGTAGGTACTTCAAAAAACCATCCCAGGGCTTACTTTAGTCTGTAGACCCATCCCTGGAAGTTTCATTTCCCTAACCTAACCCCTTTCCAAGATAGTGAAAACTAGCTAAACTAGAATGTTACCCCCTAGAATCCTTTTTTCTTCTGATTCGAAAAACATTACATTTCTTCTCACAAGCCTAAGTTTGTTCAATAACAAATGTTTGTACACCCGATAAACTGTTGAAATACTCGACCATATCTGGGCGGTACAATCGTTCGGTTCGATTTTTTGCGTAAACAGGAAACTTTCTGCTTCTTTCTCTTCGCAATTCAGTGTGGCAATAAAGGAGAGAATTTACGCAATGAGAAAGATGTTAATAGTTGCCTAACAATCAAAATAAGAATCGTAGAAAATCCCGGTTTTCGGGAATTTATAGACCTAAGATGAAGACAGGGGGCAAAATAGTTTCCATTTTGATGTCCTTGGTACTTCAAAGATAATACTTTTCAAATGACATTTCTGAAATTTCTTAAATCGAAACCTGCGTCTATAAAATTGGTAGAAGTAGCATTTAAATAAAAATAGACACCACATAAATAAAAAAATGCTAGACTTTATAGCAGGAATTAAAAATGTCAAACCCCTATCCCCATCATCATCAAGTGGCCTTTCTACACAGGATGAGGGCTGAAATTCATTCTTTATTACCCCCCCCCCCCCCCAAATAAAATAAAAATATAAATAGGGCGTCAGAGTTTGGTCATACAGTAGGGAAAAATCCCTACTCAATACTGGCACACCCTTTTGCAATAGTTGAAACATATTTAAGACTACAGACGAGCTTAAATACTTTTTCTGAATATCCCCTTATACCGCCTATCACGAGTCCTTCTTGGCTCTGATGAAAGTCCGGACACCTAGAATAGCTTAAATTTGTCTACTAGGAAGTCTTTTTGTGTCACAACGTGTAATTTCCTGGAAAAATACCCGAGCCGACTAAAAATTTCATCAAGGTGTAGGAAAGTTAAAACTTTTAACAACTCCGAAGTTTCTCTTCAGAAAAGCTCCTTCTGAACATATCTTGCTGTCAGACAGTAATTTGTTTCTGAATATGCAGTATAAATTCCGAACGAGTAGATTTTTCTAATTCTGAGCTTCTTTTTTTTATGGGGAAACTATATAGACCTAGTTAGGGATTTTCAACGATGGTAATTTCAATGGTGTATTTTTATTTTGATTTGATATCATTTTTAGAGGGTTTCCAGACTTCTTTTTAGAGACAAAAAATGTTTTAATTAAATTATTTTGTTCAGTTAAACCTGGATACAAGTTGTTATTTAGGAATCAGAGTTAAACTGCATTTTATTTTTTCAACAGAATGTTTTCTTGAAATACGCTACTTGTCTACCAACTTTTCCCAGGCAATATAACTCTAGCCTATAAAAAAATACATCTTGTCTTAGACAATCAAAAATAAAATCCAGGAGTCTTAATTTGAAAAAAAAAAACACATACTCACGACTTTTAGCAGCTTTCATGAGATGAACATTTTAGCCAAACCCCCCCCCCCAAAAAAAAAAAATTATTTGGGGATCCAAATTCAGTTTTCAGGACCAACAGGGACCATCGGCTGATTTTAGGGTGTTTTAGGGACTTAGTGGCAGTCATGCCACCCCTTTTGCCAAAATATAAATGTTAGTATCACTTAGGGAATTAATCTGAAAATCCTGTTTAACGGAATAATGTTTAACAGCTGGCCAGTAAAGAAAAATCAATCTAAATAATTTCAAGACTTTGACTGAAGAATCAACCCTTAATTCACCCAGAAACCCAATCGGTGAGCTTTACTTTTGAAATTGTTAGAGATTTTAGCACCAAGATCCTTAAATAACCCTTACCATCGTGCATTCGGAAGAAAACTCCCCAAAAATTAAAAGTAGTAATCCAGAATAAAAAGAGTTGACGGTTGAAAAAAAAAGTAAAAACTAATTAGAACCACAGTACTAAAAAGGAATTAAATTCACTCCTCATATTAAACAGCATAACAGAGAAAAGAGTTGCAAGGCCGTACCCAGGATTTTTTTTCGGAGGGGCTTTTACTCGATTTTTTTTGTGTGTGTGTGGGGGGGGGGGGGGTTACAAAAGAGAACCTCAAAAAACGCATACAAAATTTGTTCATGCCCATTTTGTTTTTTACGAGTGGGACATACATTTCGGGAGGGGGGGGGTTCAAACTCCTAACCCCCTCTGGATACGGCCTTGAAAAGTTGCAATCAGAGGAATGGTACATTACAATCAGAACTAGCAATGTTTCTTTTTGTCAGTTATCTCTTGTGTTTCTTTTATAAAATTTAACAACTTAGCCTCCCAGCCACTCACTCAATACCTACCTCATTCAAAGCAAAGAGTGCCTCCTCATCTGTTTCATACGTCACAAAGCCATAGCCTTTGGATATATTGGCTCTATCAACGATGATCTTGACTTGACGAACACGCCCCCATTGAGAAAAAAGTCTCGCCAACTCATCTTCATTCGTTTGACTTGGAAGACCGCCAATAAATATTCGGTTCGGCACACGGGTACCAAATTTCGGAGCTCCGTGAATAATTTGAGGCTGGTTCCTAATGTCTTCTTTGTTCTTAAATTCTCCCGATTTTTTTTCAGCCTATAAAGACAGAAATTATATGACTAACCAGCTGGCACGAGACAATGACAACCTGATAAAATTTTCCCAAGCAGCTCTCGCCATGAATGGAAATCATGGACAGCTCAATAAATCCAAACGGAACTTATCTGATAACGAATCCGAGTTTATATTTGTGATTTTTGTACTATTCACCTTTCAAACGTTTCACCAAACGTTTAAAAAAAAATAAGGTTTATATATATTACAGCGACTCCAATCAAGAAGTGAAGTTAGGCTAGTCCTAATGAAGTATACCTAAATATGATGAAAATATAATACTTTAGTTACAAAATTACGGAAACCACAGCAAAGAATTGTGGAAAGCAGACCTCCCAGAAAGCGTTATATTAAATACCTAACCTGACCAAAATACCAACTCTATATATTAAATATTGAATTAAAATATGCCTATATAGTAGTTTATCTCCCTGTGCCTAAGCTAATTATCTCTGAATGCCGATAGACAAACCGGTTTCACGCCGACAAATAAGATCAAACTTTTTGAATGGGGTCGCTATAATACACAAGTACCAAAATTAATTTGAAAAAATACACTTTTAGACACAAATTTGCAAAGAAACTTATCATGTTAGTGACTGGTTTTAGCTACGACCCTCTTTCATAATCCTTTTAAAGGGTATGAAATCTTATTAAACCCGCCCCCCTTCTGCGCCTCTTGAGTCCACCACCTACTCGTTCCCCGGTCAAATGAACTGCAGAGGATCCCCGATGCATGTCTTAGTGAAATCAATCCATATCTTTTATAAAAGACGGTGAGAACTGGAGATTTGACTAATACTGACGCAAGAAAATGGGCGCTGATATAAACCAATCGAGTCAATTGCACTACTATTAAAAACTATTAAGCTAATTTGTCCTTCCCCAGCTCGCCCGCACCCCTTCGCCTAATGCCCCATTGTCAAGCATATCTTCTAACAAACAAATATATCCCCAACATGTATCCTAAACAAAAAAACTTCTTTTCTTTGTACACATTCGAAAGAACTTTCTGGCTTGATCCCCCTCTCCAATAGAAAAAAATGGAGTGCCAATGGTTTCAATTATCTGTCGGGCGGAATCAGCCGGAATTTTTTCCATCATTCCTTCCCAAATTTTATTAAATAACACAATCATAATTATATTTGTTAAGCTCTTTTTAACTGTATTCGTTCCACGCTATTTCTTGAAGTTACATCAAATCAGGAGGATTTACCCATACATCAGCATAAAATAATTAACTGGTTTTATGTTTCCGCAAAAGATTTCTATCGGCTAGCAAGGTCATATTCAGGGGGGGGGTGTACCCGTTTATTTGCAGATTACCATTAAAGATAAATATTTACCCCATGAAAAGTAAAAGACGCAGTTTTAAACTTAAAAGAGTGCATGTATTTCACTAAGACATGCATCGGGGATCCTCTGCAGTTCATTTGGCCGGGGAACGAGTAGGTGGTGGACTCAAGAGGCGTAGAAGGGGGCGGGTTTAATAAGATTTCATACCCTTTAAAAGGATTATGAAAGAGGTTCGTAGCTAAAACCACTCACTAACATGATAAGTTTCTTTGCAAATTTGTGTCTAAAAGTGTATTTTTTCAAATTAATTTTGGTACTTATGTATTATAGTAACCTCATTCTAGAAGTTTGATCTGATCTATTTGCGTGAAACCGGTGCTTCTCTATGCACTCGGAGGTAATTAGCTTAGGCACAGTTACATAAACTACTATATAGGCATATTTTAATTCAATATTTAATATATAGAGTTGGTATTTTGGTCAGGTTAGGTATTTAATATAACGCGTTCTGGGAGGTCTGCTTTCCATAATTCTTTGCTGTAGTTTCCGTAATTTTGTAACTAAAGTATTATATTTTCATCATATTTAGGTATACTTCATTAGGACTAGCCTAACTTCACTTCTTGATTGGAGTCGCTGTAATATATATAAACCAAGCTATATTACAAGCTAGTAGAAGCTAGCTTGTATAAAACCATTAACTTCAAAACAAACACAAATTGCTACGAATGAAGAAATGAAATTTAATCAGAACAGAAAACAGAACAGAAGTTACAATAAAGAATGAGGCCAAAAGTAGTAAGCTTGTATAAGATTTCAAGCGTACATTCAAGCGTAAATTCACTCCTACAAGAATATACAGTGTGGTTTCACGTGCATATTGCAAAAAAGATATACAAGTGGTTATAATACACAAGTGGTGTTTGAACAGTGTTGTCAATTTAAATAGAGTTTAACGTTATACTATACTAAAAAGTTGATACTAAGAGAGATGTAGATGGCAAGAAAAGAATTTTAATAACGGATAGCTTTACTTATTAGATGCGTTCCGTATAATAAATAAGTGGTGGGGTGATGTGAGCGGGGTGTCTTAGAGTACTTATAGAGATGTACTGTGGGCCGAATTCCTAGCAAAAAATCCGAGTGGATGACTTGAAAAAAAAATTTTTAACGACAAATGGCTGAAAAGTGTTATGGGGGAGATGAATTGATTCGCAGAAGGATGTCTTAGCGCAGCTATAGCGTGACAGTGGGGGGCGAGTTGCTAGCGCAAAACCCGAGTGGATGACTTGAAATAAAAATTTTAACGAGAAATGGCTGAAAAGTGTTATGGGGGAGATGGGTTGATTGGCAGAAGGATGTCTTAGCGTAGTTATAGTGTGATAGTGGGGGTCGAGTTGCTAGCGAAAAACCCGAGTGGATGACTTGAAATAAAAATTTTAACGAGAAATGGCTGAAAAGTGTTATGGGGGAGATGGGTGGATTGGCAGAAGGATGTCTTAGCGTAGTTATAATGTGATAGTGGGGGCGAGTTGCTAGCGAGAAACCCGTGTGGATGACTTGAAATTAAATTTTTAACGAGAAATGGCTCAAAAGTGTTTTGAGGGAGATGGGTTGATGGCAGAAGGATAGGTGTGTGCTGTTTGAAACCTACGATTTGGGATGGGCGGTTTGCTATTTTGGACATTTCTGAGCTAGGTTTCTTAGTCTTTCGTTGGTGTCTCTTGTCTGAAACTTATGATTTGGGATGTGTAGTTTGCTATTTTTGACTTTGCCGAGTTAGGTTTCTTAGTATTTCGTAGGTGTGTGTTATCTGAAACTTATGACTAGAGATGTGTGATTTGCTATTTCCGGTTTTTATGAACTAGGTCTCCTAGTATTTGGTAGATGTGTGTTGTCTGAAACTTATGATTTAGGGTAAGTAAATTACTATTTCGGGCTTTTCTGAGCTAAGGTTTCTTAGTATTTCGTAGGTGTGTTTTATCTGAAGCTCATGACTTGAGTTGGTTAAGTTACTATTTTATGTTTAGTTGAGCTAGGTTTCTTAGTATTTCGGAGATGTGTGTTGTCTTAACCTTAGGGTTTTGGGAGTGTAATTTGCTAATTACGGCTTTTGTGAGGTGGTTATCATAGTATTTCGTAATAGTGTGTTCTCTGAAATTTATGATTTGGGGTATGTAAATTACTATTTCGGGCTTTTCTGAGCTAAGGTTTCTTAGTATTTCATAGGTGTGTGTTGTCTCATACTTATGATTTGGGGTGTGTAATTTGCTATTTCCAACTTTTCTTAGCCAGATTTCTTAGTATTTCGTAAGTGTGTGTTGTCTGAAACTTATGATTTGGGATGGTTAATTTGCTATTTTCGGCTTTTATTAACTAGGTTTCTTAGTCTTTCGTAGGTATGTGATGTCTGAAACCTATAAAAATAAACTATTTCCGTAAAATCTGAGCTAATACGGGTTTTTGACCGTAAACTCTAGTTTTGTGTAAGAAAATTATGGAAAATACATTTCTTTGACTCATATTTCTATTTCTATAAAATCTGAGCTAATAAGGGTTTTTGACAGTAAACTCTAGTTTTTTGTAAGAAAATTATGGAAAATAAAAATCTCTGGTTTAAATGTGAAACTTAAGTCCAGTTATGGATTGAAAAATAAACTATTTCTGTAAAATCTGAGCTAATAAGAGTTTTTGACCGTAGACCATATTTGACCGTAGACCGTTTTCCATAATTTTGTAAGAAAATTATGGAAAACACAATTCCCTGATTCAAATGTGAAACTTAAGTCCATTTTGGATCGAAAAATAAAACTATTTCCGTAAAATCTGAGCTAATATGGGTTTTTGACCGTAAACTCTAGTTTTTTGTAAGAAAATTATGTAAAATACAATTCATTGGCTCATAGGTGAAACTTAAGTCCAGTTATGGATCGAAAAATAAACTTTTTCTGTAAAATCTGAGCTAATAAGGGTTTTTGTCCGTAAACTCTAGTTTTTTTGTAAGAAAATTATGGAAAATACAATTCTCTGGTTCAAATATGAAAGTTAAGTCCAGTTAAGGATCAAAAAATAAACTATTTTTGTAAAATCTAGGCTAATAAGGGTTTTTGACCGTAAACTCTAGTTTTTTGTAAGAAAATTATGTAAAATACAATCCTCTGGTTCAAATGTAAAACTTGAGTTTATTTTTGGATCAAAAAAAAAAACTATTTCCGTAAAACCTGAGCTAATAAGGGTTTTTGACTGTAAACTCTAGTTTGTTTGTAAGAAAATTATGGAAAATACAATTCGCTGGCTCATAGGTGAAACTTAGGTCCGTTTTGGATCGAAAAATAAAAGTATCCCCGTAAAATCTAAGCTAATAAGGGTTTTTGACCGTAAACTCTAGTTTTTTGTAAGAAAATTATGGAAAATACAATTCATTGGCTCATAGGTGAAACTTAAGTCCAGTTATGGATCGAAAAATAAACTATTTCTATAAAATCTGAGCTAATTAGGGTTTTTGACCGTAAACTCTAGTTTTTTGTAAGAAAATTATGGAAAATACAATTCTCTGGTTCAAATGTGAAACTTAAGTCCAGTTATGGATCGAAAAAATAAACTATTTCTGTAAAATCTGAGCTACTAAGGGTTTTTGACCGTAAATTCTAGTTTTTTTTGTTAGAAAATTATGGAAAATACAATTCTCTGGTTCAAATGTGAAACTTAAGTCTATTTTTGGATCGAAAAATAAAACTATTTCCGTAAAATCTGAGCTAATAAGGGTTTTTGACCGTAAACTCTAGTTTGTTTGTAAGAAAATTATGGAAAATACAATTCGCTGGCTCATAGGTGAAACTTAGGTCCATTTTGGATCGAAAAATAAAAGTATTCCCGTAAAATATAAGCTAATAAGGGTTTTTGACCGTAAACTCTAGTTTTTTGCAAGAAAATTATGAAAAATACAATTCGTTGGCTCATATGTGAAACTTAAGTCCAGTTATGGATCGAAAAACAACCCATTTCTATAAAATCTGAGCTAATAAGAGTTTTTGGCCGTAAACTCTAGTTTTTTGTAAGAAAATTATGGAAAATACAATTCTCTGGTTCAAATATGAAAGTTAAGTCCAGTTAAGGATCAAAAAATAAACTATTTTTGTAAAATCTAGGCTAATAAGGGTTTTTGACCGTAAACTCTAGTTTTTTGTAAGAAGATTATGGAAAATACAATTCTCTGGTTCAAATGTGAAACTTAAGTCTATTTTTGGATCGAAAAAATAAACAATTTCCATAAAACATGAGCTAATAAGGGTTTTTGACCGTAAACTCTAGTTTGTTTGTAAGAAAATTATGGAAAATACAATTCGCTGGCTCATAGGTGAAACTTAGGTCCGTTTTGGATCGAAAAATAAAAGTATCCCCGTAAAATCTAAGCTAATAAGGGTTTTTGACCGTAAACTCTAGTTTTTTGTAAGAAAATTATGGAAAATGCAATTCATTGGCTCATAGGTGAAACTTAAGTCCAGTTATGGATCGAAAAATAAACTATTTCTATAAAATCTGAGCTAATAAGGATTTTTGACCGTAAACTCTAGTTTTTTGTAAGAAAATTATGGAAAATACAATTCTCTGGTTCAAATGTGAAACTTAAGTCCAGTTTTGGATCGAAAAAATAAACTATTTCTGTAAAATCTGAGCTAATAAGGGTTTTTGTCCGTAAACTCTATTTTTTTTTGTAAGAAAATTATGGAAAATACAATTCTCTGGTTCAAATGTAAAACTTAAGTCTATTTTTGGATCGAAAAATAAAACTATTTCCGTAAAACCTGAGCTAATAAGGGTTTTTGACCGTAAACTCTAGTTTGTTTGTAAGAAAATTATGGAAAATACAATTCGCTGGCTCATAGGTGAAACTTAGGTCCATTTTGGATCGAAAAATAAAAGTATTCCCGTAAAATATAAGCTAATAAGGGTTTTTGACCGTAAACTCTAGTTTTTTGTAAGAAAATTATGGAAAATACAATTCGTTGGCTCATAGGTGAGACTTAAGTCCAATTATGGATCGAAAAATAAACTATTTCTATAAAATATGAGCTAATAAGGGTTTTTGACCGTAAACTCTAGTTTTTTGTAATAAAATTATGGAAAATACAATTCTCTGGTTCAAATGTGAAACTTAAGTCCAGTTATGAATCGAAAAATAAACTATTCCTGTAAAATCTGAGCTAATAAGGGTTTTTGACCGTAGACTCTAGTCTTTTTTTGTAAGAAAATTATGGAAAATACAATTCTCTGGTTCATATGTGAAACTTAAGTCCAGTTTTGGATCGAAAAATAAAACTGTTACCGTAAAATCCTAGCTACTGGGTGTTTTTGACTATAAACTCTAGTTTTTTGTTAAAAAATTATGGAAAATACAAATCTCTCGTTCAAATGTGTAACTTAAGTCCAATTTTGGATCCACAAATAAAAATATTTCCGTAAAATCTAAGCTAATAAGGGTTTTTGACCGTAAACTCTAGTTTTTTGTAAGAAAATTATGGAAAATGCAATTCATTGGCTCATAGGTGAAACTTAAGTCCAGTTATGGATCGAAAAATAAAATATTTATATAAAATCTGAGCTAATAAGGGTTTTGACCGTAAACTCTAGTTTTTTGTAAGAAAATTATGGAAAATACAATTCTCTGGTTCAAATGTGAAACTTAAGTCCAGTTATGGATCGAAAAATCAACTATTTCAGTAAAATCTGAGCTAATAAGGGTTTTTGACCGTAAACTCTAGTTTTTTGTAAGAAAATTATGGAAAATACAATTCTCTGGTTCAGATGTGAAACTTAAGTCTATTTTTGGATCGAAAAATAAAACTATTTCCGTAAAATCAGAGCTAATAAGGGTTTTTGACCGTAAACTCTAGTTTTTTGTAAGAAAATTATGGAAAATACAATTATCTGGTTCAATGGTGAAACTTAAGTCCAGTTATGGATCTAAAATTAAACTATTTATTTAAAATCTTAGTTAATAATGGTTTTTGACCGTAAACTCTAGCTTTTTGTAAGAAAATTATGGAAAATCCAATTCTCTGGCTCATAGGTGAAACTTAAGTCTAGTTATGGATACTCATAATTATGAGGACAGATGGTTCTAATTCAGTATTTTTTTCATAAGAACAAACTATTTTTTTAAACTTTGAAATTATTCAACTTTATTTATTTTTTTTTTATTTTTTTTGTACGTACCTTAAAATTACAAAATATTCTTACTGCTCTATCAATTGTACTCTAAGCTTGCTCCGAGACACGAAGTGGTTTTCCCACTGGTATTCTATGTCCGGCTGTTGACACTACCTAGTTTATTGCATGTATTAAATCAGTATTTTTTACGCAGTGGAACACATAAGTCATATCTTTAAAAAAAAGAAGTGAAGATGGAGCATTTTAATAAAGTGTGTTCACATAACAATGTTATTGTAGCATTGAATGCCGACAAGGAGAAGTATTTAAACTATGAAACAAGTACAAATGTTAACACTATTGGTAATGTATGCATGAATTGTAATGACAATAAGGAATTAAATTTATTTGGAGTACCGAAAAAATTCAACTCTTTATGTTGGTGGTTATGCGAGATTGAAATCTCCAGAGATGATTGCACTCAAAGAGAATGCCAGCATAAAAATAATCGTTGATGATAGAGGACAACTCATTGCTACTGTTGCAGGTAACACATTACCTACTGATACATCCAATCGTCAGCTTTCGGGTATTAACATTCAACGGAAGGTCAATAAAAGAAAGACCTACTCTTCTACTAATATCGTAAACCATATCTTGTCTACGTGCCGAAACTGTTACCTGTGTAAAAAGAATGTGATAATAGACAGTGAAATTGCCAGAAAAATAAGAAGGGCATTGTCGGAAAATATCACTATGGAATATAAAGATGAATCGATGAAAAACAAAGCACCAGCAAACGTTACTGCCATTGATCAAACAGTCAATGAACCAAATAATACCAAAGACGAAAAGCATATTGAGCCTGTTGATGAGGCACCAGTAAAAATTGTGTATGACTCAAAATGGAATAATGATTATTCTACTGATTACGAACTAAAAGAAGACAATAGCTACAATATCAAGAGAGAACATGGTGAACTATTTTATGGAACAGATTCAAAATATCCAATGTTAATTATTGATATTAATAATGTATCATAATATATTTTTGTTTTAATATTCTACATAGCACTATTTCATTAAAAATATTACATTGTTATGTGTTCATTATTTTTAGAGTAAGCTAGCATATCAAACGTTTAGAATGTCTATTAAAACATCGGAGATCTAAGAAAAGGAATTTGCATAAATCTATTGTCAGACACATGGGATAACATTGACAAAATCTAGGTATCAGAATGCATAAATTCTTTATCAACATCCATTGTTGGATATGCCATTATGTCATTATGAAAAAATTGTAAGTAAGTAAGTAACAAACTCTTTCTTGAATTCCATAATTTCCATTATTTTCCATAATTTTCTTACAAAAAACTAGAGTTTACGGTCAAAAACCCTTATTAGCTCAGATTTTATAGAAATAGTTTATTTTTCGATCCATAACTGGACTTAAGTTTCACCTATGAGTCAACGAAATGTATTTTCCATAATTGTTTTACACAAAACTAGAGTTTACGGTCAAAAACCCTTATTAGCTCAGATTTTACGGAAATAGTTTATTTTTATAGGTTTCAGACATCACATACCTACGAAAGACTAAGAAACCTAGCTAATAAAAGCCGGAAATAGCAAATTAACCATCCCAAATCATAAGTTTCAGACAACACACACCTACGAAATACTAAGAAATCTGGCTAAGAAAAGACGGAAATAGCAAATTACACACCCCAAATCAAAAGTTTCAGACAAAACACACCTACGAAATACTAAGAAACCTTAGCTCAGAAAAGCCCGAAATAGTAATTTACATACCCCAAATCATAAGTTTCAGACAACACACACCTACGAAATATTAGGAGACCTAGCTCATAAAAGCCGGATATAGCAAATTAAACATCTCAAATCATAAGTTTTAGACAACACACACCTACGAAATACTAAGAAACCTTAGCTCAGAAAAGCCCGAAATAGTAATTTACATACCCCAATCATAAGTTTCAGACAACACACACCTACGAAATACTAGGAGACCTAGTTCATAAAAGCCGGAAATAGCAAATTACACATCTCAAATCATAGATTTCAGACAACACACACCTACGAAATACTAAGAAACCTAGCTCAGCAAAGTCAAAAATAGCAAACTACACATCCCAAATCATAAGTTTTAGACAACAGAAAGCTATTAAAGGCTAAGAAAACTAACTTAGCAGAGTCAAAAGTAGCCAAATACACATCCCAAATCATAAGTTTCAGACAACACACACCAAAAAAAGACTAAGAAATCTAGCTCAGTAAAGCCCTAAATAGTAATAGAAAGGGGTCATGAGCTCGTGACACGACCACGTGGTTTATGGTTTTCTCACTGAGAATGAAAAAACAGAATTTTTCTCACTTGAAAAAACAGGAATTTTCTCACATTTATGGTTGTTTCTTGGACGGTTATGTGTGTTGGTCAATTTATTTGATGTTTTTCTCGGATGCCAACAATAATTTATGTCTGTTTTATGGTTTTTGTCACTGAGAATTTGAAAAACAGGAACTTTCTCACTTTGATGGATGTTTTCAGGATTATTGAGTCTAACAACTGGGGTACCGGAGTCAATGACCTAAATTTCCAACATGTCTTTTTATTTGATGTTGTTGTTGTTTCGACAAAGTGCACGCTCGGGACGAATGTTATGATCCTTCTCAGCCAATCAGCGAGTCGGATACATATCCATTATCAGCCAATCAGAGGCCTGCTTACATATTAGCGACGGAGGATTGCAGAGAATATAAGGAAAGGGTTTTTTTCCAAAGTTTTATTAGTCTGTGAATAGAATTCAAAGGAGTGAGAAGAAGAACAGTTTTGACTTTACCCATTTGGATATATATTTGTGTCGATGGCGAGTGGAATGTTTACCCTCCTAGAAGTTGATAGTGGAATTGAAGGTAATAATACAAGAGCACCAAACATTGCGGTGGAAATCACGAAAGAATCACGACTTTGTCTGGAATGGGATGAAGTATATGCAAGATATGTGATATCCTTGAGCAAATTTAAAATGGAGGATCAATTATGTTTCGCCGCAAAAGTTGATATAGCACATGTGAATAGACTTCAATGTGCTTTAAGTGTATTAGTGAAAAATATCGAAGGCAATAAGCTCTATCGCTAATTGTACATGCGTAGTATTATTATTGTTGTAATTATTCAATAAAATTGTTTCGAAATCGAAAATGTTTTTTCTTTTCTGGTTAGGTTAGGTTAGGGCTAACGAATCAGGGTCAGTCTAGAGTCAGCAGTCAGAGTGAAAGGATTGAAAAATGAATAAATTTGAGAAAGAGAGAATTAGATCAAATCTAGTGTTTATGGAAAACATTCGATTTTGGATGATGATTTTCTCGAGTTATCTCTTAAACGCAGAATATTCTTTCGCCAGGAAACACTTGACAATACAATGAGGAGTTATTCTCCCCCATTGAACCATTTTATGAAACTTTTAATATGTGACACAAATGCATATAGTAAATTTATTGCTATATTAATTGGAACAAAGCAGAATCATATCGTGGATATGCTTTTGAAAACATTGCCAATGGATTCAATTTAGATGTCTCCCCCCCACCATTTAAAAGAGGTGAAATCACAGCTACTCCTCTCCCCAGTCCCTACATTGAGTTTATCGAGTGAAGACTCTCAGTTTCGTTTTAGCTGTGAGAGAGTTGACATTGGAAAACAAAATATGTTCTATCCACATCAATTGTACATGCACACTATTGGCAGACGGACTCAATGTGAGAGTTGCACAATTTTAGATGCCTATAGTGAAAAGTGTAAATTATGTAATCCTTGTAAATTACATAGAGGCTATGCAGGACAAATTAAAGGATGTAATTCATGTCTTGATGAAATTTGTGACTTTCACCTTAGAGAGCACCTGTGCTTCGGTTGTCACTAGGATAAATGTGGTCAGTGGTAGACTACTTATCCCGCTATGATCTGAACGAATCTTACACGTGATTTTAGCTTATTGATACAAGATTGCTACCATCCCGTATTTAAATTATTCTGGGAAGAAGAATCTGGTCTACGATTCAACTGTTGGGGTAACAAGACAATTTGGTTTCTACGTCATCGTTGTGACGACACTGCCTACTATGACTATAAACCAAGTGATTTTTATTTGGCAGTTACCGATTGTGATTCATCATTTGAAAACACTAAATGTGATATTGCTTCAAATAGACAGATCGAAATTCGTGAATTTCATAATATGAATGCAAATAGTATCATTGACTATACAAAGAGATATGACAAGAGTGAAGTTACATTGTACTGTAGAAAATGTGACCCTGACTTTGCAGTCAATCAAGATCAATATATAGTGAATCCAAATGATTTACCAGCATTAGTGGTTCCCGACAGTTGCCTATACACCGAAGAAGAAGAAATCTAAAGTGAAGATTTAAAGACATTGTTGTATATATATATGCATTTTATTAATAAACAAATTCACAAACATTTTTTAAGCACTTTACTCTTAGGGCACTGAAATCAATACTATATAGGTCTGAGAGGATATTTTCCACTAGAAAGTTGTTCAGACGTGGATTGTCAACATAAATGTGAAGAAACTGCTTGCAAGTATAGCCGAGGCATCACAACACAAAATATAGTAGTGTATGGAAGCCAAAGCTTTTAGTCGTCAGATCCTGCACTCTCTTTCAATTTTGAATAATAGTTTTCCAACTGCTCTCGCTATAGTTGCTGATGTGGGGAGTGTAAAATGTAAAGGGTACACCAAGAGGATCAAAAAATTCAATCGTCTTCATTGTTTGAAAGATGCACAGCCAATGACCCATCGGCACAGTCGAAGGACTTCTATTAACAATAATTAAGGTATTGTTGACACTTTATTGAATTTCACCATTGATAAAGGATAAATCAGTAAAGTTACGTGACCCCTTAGCAATATGACGTTGATTGGTGATTGTATGAGGAACAATTAGTTTAATATTGGTCCCATTGTCTCTCATTTTTTCCACGGCCAAAGCCACAGAACTCAGAACCTGTTTACGTACATGAAGTATTGCCATGGTGAGGGAGAGACTTACATCGGGATTGGCAGCAAGTTCTTCTCTCAGCAAGAAATTGGATGGTGCAAGCGTCAGTTTTATATCCACTTTAACATTGGGCGGCAGCCATTGGGGTATATTAAATATTTCATGATATATTTTTCCAACTAGATGTAATTCACTAGTTGTAGTATTTTTAAGTGCACCTTTACTATTAGTCTTAGTAATATATTCATATCCGTTGGAGGTGCCTCTGAATTCCTTATGTGACTTGGGTGTCATCAATATGAATTGCATATAGCTAGTATAATTTGAGAGATTTCTGCTTGTGCTCACCAGCGTACCATTGATGTAGACACTGATTTGACGAAATAAATTGTGTAGTATACAATTTTCATAGGATATTCCATCGCCCCGAATTGGCATTGTATTATCGGATTTCCGGACTTTCATTTGCAAATCAATAAATGTCGAAGACATGTCCATAAAGTAGTCTTCATTGGAATAAATTTGAAAGGGGATATTATCGGAGAGGGGTTGTTGAGGATAAAATTGTTCACAGTATCCATGCTGGACACTCCCATCGTCATTTTCTACATTGAATATATTAAATGAGGCGGTGATTGATGGTTGATAATCCTAATGTGGTAGGTAGGACATCTTAGGAGAATAAATCTAGTTTCGATCGAACAATTTTCTTCCTGGGGCTTCTTTTTCTGTTTACAGCACGTGTCGGCTTTTCCCTTCTTCTCTTTGACAAGAGGGATGATGTCTTTCGTTTCCGACCTGAGTGGAGACTGATGAGTGATGCATTGTTTCTCGACCTTTTTAAGCCTTTACCATTTTGTTTTAATTTACAAAAAACCAACAAAGAGAAAAATCTCTAAAAAAAAAAAAAAAAAAAAAGAGACTGTGGCCAGTGGAGAGAAAAGGAAAAAAACATAAACAAAAAAACGCGGATATTTCGCCTGTATACAAACAAGGCTTCTTCAGCACTAAATACACAAAAAAAAAAAAAAACAAGATAAAACTAAAAACCAATAAAACCACCACCAAAAAAACAACAACAAAAATGTAAAATCGGCGCAAAATAATCCACGTAGGGAAAAGATGATCAAATAGAGTTACTTCAGTGAGGACACCAGAGTAACTGAGGAAAAATAAAAAAACTGTAAATTACTTTAATTATTCAGTTGCGAAATAATCCTTTTGTTAGCTATTACTGAAGCAAATCGTTTTGGTCTAACAGGTAAAATAGTCCCCTGGTGATTATTTAAAATCTTTACTCCCTTATTGACAATTGATTCACTCTTTAGAAGGTTATCATAAATTGGGTCAATATTTAAATTACCCGTGTCCCTATTTATGGAAAGGTTAGCAAACATATGTTTTTTGATTTCTATGGCTTCCCTGGCCCATTGGGTGTACCCCTTATCATTAGAAATAGCCAAGGCTTCATCAAATTTTACAAAATGGTCTGGTTGAAGCCAAATATGCTCTTCTAAAGCTGAAACGAAAGTTTCTGGAGGCTTGCTTAATTGTAGGGTTTTTTCTATTGAATTACGGTGTTCAATAAACCTTTCAACAAATTGTTGGTGAGTCCTACCAATATAGAACTTCCCACAAGAACACGGAATTTTATACACCCCACTTACTAAATTTCCCCGAGTTAAATCCTTACCAGAACTAAAAAAACTACCCATTGGCCTCAGCGATTGGAAACATGTATCAATACCAAATTTACGTAAAACCCGTGAAAGTTTCTCCCCCAAACCAGGTACATATGGTAATGAAAGAAGCTTTTTGATACAACTAAATCTAAAGACTGAGAAACCTCAATAACCCTACTACTATGTTTGGCCCGTCTATTTTCAATTATTTTATCAATGAACTTAATTGGATAACTATTACAAAATAAAATATCCCTCAAGTATAACAATTCTGAATCCAGAAATTCCTGGGAACAGATTTTAAAGGCTCTATCCACTAGTGAAATTACAACCCCCTTTTCACCGACATAGGGTGGCAAGAATGAAAATTTAAATACCTATCATTGTGCGTAGGTTTTCTGTAAATCGAGAAAAGTAAATGGAAATCCCTTTTAATTAATAAAATATCCAGAAAAGGTAATTTATTATTATCCTCAAATTCAACTGTAAATTTAATATTATTATCAAAACTATTTAAATGCTTACAAAAAAGGTCTAAGGAGTCCAACCCATGTTTCCAAACGCAGACCACATCATCCATGAACCTACCCCAGAAGCAAGGGGAGATTCTAAAACTGTTTATAGCGGAGGTTTCAAT
Source organism: Artemia sp. Qi Xiang Cuo (assembly GCF_049724085.1). NCBI lineage: Eukaryota > Metazoa > Arthropoda > Branchiopoda > Anostraca > Artemiidae > Artemia > Artemia sp. Qi Xiang Cuo. Next base: position 43,955,808 of record NC_142803.1, read on the forward strand.
GGCATCTATGAATAGATTTGCCAATAAAGGAGAAGAGAGCCCCTATAGGTAAACCAAAAATTTGTCTATAAAAATCCCCTCGAAAACCAAAATAAAAAGAAAATTCATTTACCAGCATAATTAGTTTCATAATGACATCAATATCCAAACTGGCTAACGTCACATCCTGTATTAAATCAAACACTTTCAATTTCAACATTAGAAAAACACTGTGATTTAATACAGGATGTGACGTTAGCCAGTTTGGATATTGATGTCATTATGAAACTAATTATGCTGGTAAATGAATTTTCTTTTTATTTTGGTTTTCGAGGGGAGTTTTATAGACAAATTTTTGGTTTACCTATGGGAGCTTCTCTTTCTCCTTTATTGGCAAATCTATTCATAGATGCCATTGAAACCTCCGCTATAAACAGTTTTAGAATCTCCCCTTGTTTCTGGGGTAGGTTCATGGATGATGTGGTCTGCGTTTGGAAACATGGGTTGGACTCCTTAGACCTTTTTTGTAAGCATTTAAATAGTTTTGATAATAATATTAAATTTACAGTTGAATTTGAGGATAATAATAAATTACCTTTTCTGGATATTTTATTAATTAAAAGGGATTTCCATTTACTTTTCTCGATTTACAGAAAACCTACGCACAATGATAGGTATTTAAATTTTCATTCTTGCCACCCTATGTCGGTGAAAAGGGGGTTGTAATTTCACTAGTGGATAGAGCCTTTAAAATCTGTTCCCAGGAATTTCTGGATTCAGAATTGTTATACTTGAGGGATATTTTATTTTGTAATAGTTATCCAATTAAGTTCATTGATAAAATAATTGAAAATAGACGGGCCAAACATAGTAGTAGGGTTATTGAGGTTTCTCAGTCTTTAGATTTAGTTATATCAAAAAGCTTCATTTCATTACCATGTGTACCTAGTTTGGGTGAGAAACTTTCACGGGTTTTACGTAAATTTGGTATTGATACATGTTTCCAATCGCTGAGGCCAATGAGTAGTTTTTTTAGTTCTGGTAAGGATTTAACTCGGGGAAATTTAGTAAGTGGGGTGTATAAAATTCCGTGTTCTTGTGGGAAGTTCTATATTGGTAGGACTCACCAACAATTTGTTGAAAGGTTTATTGAACACCGTAATTCAATAGAAAAAACCCTACAATTAAGCAAGCCTCCAGAAACTTTCGTTTCAGCTTTAGCAGAGCATATTTGGCTTCAACCAGACCATTTTGTAAAATTTGATGAAGCCTTGGCTATTTCTAATGATAAGGAGTACACCCAATGGGCCAGGGAAGCCATAGAAATCAAAAAACATATGTTTGCTAACCTTTCCATAAATAGGGACACGGGTAATTTAAATATTGACCCAATTTATGATAACCTTCTAAAGAGTGAATCAATTGTCAATAAGGGAGTAAAGATTTTAAATAATCACCAGGGGACTATTTTACCTGTTAGACCAAAACGATTTGCTTCAGTAATAGCTAACAAAAGGATTATTTCGCAACTGAATAATTAAAGTAATTTACAGTTTTTTTATTTTTCCTCAGTTACTCTGGTGTCCTCACTGAAGTAACTCTATTTTAGCATCTTTTCCCTACGTGGATTAGTTTGCGCCGATTGTACATTTTTGTTGTTTTTTTTTTGGTGGTGGTTTTATTGGTTTTTATTTTTTTCTTGTTTTTTTTTTTTTTTTGTGTCTTTCGTGCTTAAGACGCCTTGTTTGTATAAAGGCGAAATATCCGCGTTGTTTTGTTTCTGTTGTTTTTCTTTTCTCTCCACTGGCCACAGTCTCGTTTGTTTGTTTTTTTTTTAGAGATTTTTCTCTTTGTTGGTTTTTTGTCATGGCTGGCCGGTTCGGCTTAAGATCTTTCATTTGTTTTAATTTCTCGCCAAGGGTTCGCGCACCTGTATCTAAGATTTTCCGAAGCACTTTTTTTAAAATCCTTGCCAGAGCCCCAATCGTATAGTGTAGAGGATGCAAAATCTGTCGCAGCCGGTACAAGATATTTTCTAGCCAGTGGTAGTGAAGAGCGAAACAGCTTAGAAAAGCAACTGCCAAGACCGTCGCCATACATTGACGAGTGACCCTTGTAATAGCCCATTCCATTGCCCTATTGTCTTGGGCCAAGAGTATTAACATAGCAGTCAATATCAGGACAAGTGAATACCACTTTTCTATTAGACATCTTGTTGAACAATGGGACGGAAATGGCATGTAATCACAGCCAAACCTTTTGAAATTGGTATGGGATCACCCAATTCAGTTCTTAGTGTTAACTGACTGAGTTCCAAATAGGAAGTGTTTACGGGAATATATTGAAGATGCTTTATATTGTAGTGGTGAATATGTTCTTGATTGCTTTTTCGTTCAAGAACTCGTAGGAAGGGAACATTTGAATTACCAACCTGAGATGTTTCCACAAATGAAGCGTACAGAAATATACAAATGTCCGTGGAGAAGGCAGGCGGATAGTCAGCAAGACTGAAATTAGTGTTTCCGGCACTTTTACCACTGATTATATTGAGCTTAAAGCCAAGAACATCCTTTAGATTATCATTGAGAACAACCTTTTCGTTGGCAATAGGTGAACTAATGTAGATCTTGCCCTCCTCCTTTGAATATTTGAAATGAAAAGCTCCTTTTTTTACGAGCGGAAATTCTTTTATTAATAGAACGACATAAATCATTCATACAGGTGCGTTCCTCGTAGGGTAATTCAATATATGGATAGTTCATCCAATTTATTTTTTTAATTTGTTCTTCATCGCCTGAGGGTGGTGGCGGCAAATCATAGGGTATAATTTTCATATAAAATTTACGACCGTTTCTCAAGATGTCATATGAATTTTGAGATTAAAATCGATAGGAGCCACTTCAAACTTTCTGTTTTTGCGGAATTTGATGGTGGGGGAGAATTTTGTCCAAAAAGCACTTGTTGTATTCGAATTATTGTAAAGAGGATCAGAAACACTGGACCTGAAAGTCACATAGAAATCATTGGTCATTGTCAATGTCTTCAGCACTGACCGAAGAATCAAAATCTGAGTTTTATCCTAGCCAACGAACAAGCAACTGTCTCTTGCCCCTACGAGTATGACTCTTTAATATCTTTTCAATTTGATAAATTGCACTAGTGTTTCTAACTTTTTGCAATTCATATTCATAAAACCCGCCGAGAATCTCATCATCTTTGGTGTCTCGCAGTCGATATGTCGTGGGCTCAGTGTCCAAGATTTTGGACACTTTAAAAAGTTTGGTGCTCCATAAATAATTCCCCTTTTCGAAAATATTGGTGGTTCTATTAATTCGAACAGTATCACCAACATAGAATTTCTTCTTCACATTTTTTTTTCTTTTTCACCATTGAAATATTGCTTTAGAAAAGCATCAAATGTATTTTCACTGCAGTGAACATCCCGAGGCCTTGAGTTGGACAGAGATCGATGGGGTCGATGGTTGTATATCTGCATGATTTTATCTAAATCATGAATAAAAGCCGATGTGTTTTTCAGGATACAATATTTTGAAATTAATAGACGAATCGTTCTTATTACTCGTTCAGCCAATGCAGCCTTTATCGGAGTGTGACTATGATAAAGTGTTGTATTATATTTCAATAGAACCTTTTGCACATGAGGTTTAACAAATTCACTGCCACGATCCGATTGAATTTTTCTATACGAATCCTGTTCAAGAATACTTTCAATGGCCCGAGCAGCTTCAACACCTCTCTTTGACCGTAATGGAATGGCATATGCATAGCGACTAAAGACACTGATTGCCACCAGAATATATTTGTAGGGTGCATTGTGACGCCGTTGAATTGCGTCTAAAGTTAAAAGATCCGTTTGCATTATATGCAGAGGGAAAAAGGCTTTTGTTTGTCGATATTGTTTGCTGCGAAGCCTGTGATTCCGGTGCAGTGTGTAACTCGGTTCATTCTCTAGATACTCTTTTGCTTTTTTCAATGTGGTGCCGGAGACAGCCCTAGAAAGCGTTTTGGGAGAACTTAAACTTCCCGCTTCACCAATATTTTCATAGACACCTTTCAGAACTTCATCCACTTTGAATGAAAACACATAGTGTAATGTCCACTCCCTTTTTGCACACTGGAGGATGTATCAATTCGTCTTCGCTTTTGACTAGCAGCCACAGGTGTTATAAAATAGTGGTGCTGCTGCTGCTACTGATACTATTTTCAAATATTGAATCTTCTTCTTTTTTAAATGGTGGTGGTGTTGGTGTTGTTGGAGGACTATATTCTCTTAGTTTCTTAAGAATTTGCTTATTGCCAATAAGACTTTTGGGAAAGTTTGATACACTTAGAAAGGTGTATAGATTATTGTCAAATGATAAAAGCCCTTTACGATTCGTCACCATATCACAAATTAAATCAACTAGATTATAACTTTTCCCCTGACTTATAATTCGTTTCCCTGTGCTGTCAACTTGAACATGATCACCAGTTTCCAACATGAAAAATGATAATACTCTGTTACTCTGTTTTCGATAGGTCAGTGGCAATAGGTTCACAATTTTCATTACAACTGAATTCAATTCTTTCTCCTTTGATTGCACTGCTGCAGAATCTTGAGATGTTTCCTGTTTAGAGGGATCAGTGGCGACAGTGACGGTGGGTCTCTCACGATAAGGTTTATGTTTGTCCACACGTCGCAATGTATCTTGAAGTAAAAGCAATTTTTTAACATCGGCAATATTCTCATCATTAATGAATTTGCTTAGATTGTCTTCAAAACATTTGACGGGTGAGAGGACAGACTCAAAAAGTGTCATTTTATTGGACTTTACTATTCTCTCTCTCTAGAAAAAACGGTTTAAAATTCCTGGCGTTATGGGTAATAAAAGTATGGCAAGAATACTGCCCATTTGAATGAGCTAGTTTCTTTTTAAATTTTTTCATTCTTTTTTTCAATCCAAGGCATAGAGAGTGGACCAATATATCTTTTTCTGTTGTCTAACACCTTATGGCAGTTGAACATTGCACTCAGTTAAATTTAAACAAAGTTAAGATATTAGATTAATAAAATCATTGTCAACACTATGTTTGAGTATAGCCTTCCTAAGCAAGGGTTTTGAAGTGCTTAAAACGGAAAATAAATGCCGTTGTTCGTGTAGTTTCTTCAGTGTCATAACGCCAACTAATAGCCTTTTTTACTGTTCACCGGAAAATATACTGTAATTTCATTGTTGAAAATGTCGGTGACTACACGTAGATCCTCGGGCGTGCTCTGATTAAGATCCAACAAAATGTAACCATAGGGCTTGCTAGTCGCCTGAGTGTACGCTGACAACAGAAATTTAGGGGTGCCGGGGTATATCTGTTTATTGAGAGTTATTAGCGAGCTAGAATCACGAACAACTCGATAGATAATATGAATGGTGCAATTCAAAGCAAGGGTTCGCATACATTTGCTCTGATGAAACAGATTGTGTAGAACTAGGGTTATGGAAATGTGTTCATGGTGGGAGCGAACAGTGAACAGTTGTAGCATTTCTTGTGAGAACTGTTCAATGGACTAAGCCAAATCATCAATAATCAGCCATAAGTTCAGTTCAATATTATTGAAAATATCAAGTCCCCGGATGAATTGTATTGGTATGGCTGTAGTAATAGTTTTTATTTGATCGCAGGACTCCTGACAAACGCTATAGCGATTGTAGATTTTTTTCAGTTTTTCCGAAAACACTTTCCGACGATTTTGAATTATTTTAGCTAAAAGTGTTGTTTTGCCTGACATTGACGGCCCACACAGAAATGATCTGAAGGGTGTTTTAAATTGATACATGCTGCTTCTGCTGCTGACAACAGTTGGACTTTAACTAACTGTAAATCATACGTGTCCAATGAATAAGTAGTAGTAGTAGTAATAATTTTCCCATAGATCTATCTAGTACGTTAACAAGAACAAAAAAAACAATATTTCATGGCAGCATTTATTTCGTTCAACATGAAAACGTTGATTTGTTCAACATGAACAACGACAACGATAAAAATGACACTTTTTGTTCAACAAGAACAGTTGACTATATTTCATGGCAGCATTTATTTCGGCACTGCATGAAAACTCTATTTGATCCTGACATGAACAACAATGATAAAAATAACACTTTATGTTCAACATAAATAAAAACACTTTTTGTCCATCAATAATAACACTATCTGTACACTGCACTTGGATTGTCTTTAAACACTTTTCTGTACAACAATAACACTTTATCGGTACACTGAGCTGAGCAAACACACACACTTTTCTATACAACAACAGAAAACATTTGGAACACGAACTAGCACAGTTGAACATTACAGTGAATTTAAAGGTGGGGTCCCCCCCCCCAGGGCCGCGGGGCCGAAGGCCGGCCGCGGGCGGGACCCCCCCCCCCCTGGGCGGCCGGGGGCGGGCCCCCCCCCCCCCCCCCCCGGGGGCCGGCCACGGGAAGGGCGCCCTACCCCCCGGGAGCCGCGGTCAGGGGAAAAAACAGTACAATAGTTGTCGTCACTGCTGCTACAGGTTAGGTTGGGTTAGTTGAGATTGGGTTAGTAGTTAATTTATGAACGGGTTGATAGTGGTTAGTGCTTGGGTTAGTTCAATTTAGGTTAATTTATCCAGACCAAGTTGATTGCGATAGTCTATGCATTCAACTCGGTCTGAAATACGGTAGTGGCCATGAGGCAGGACACTCATACCATTTTCGAGCACATAGACTTTGTCGGATATACACGACATTGCATTCTTTTCCACTCTCACAGTATAATTTCTATACTGTGGAGAGCGAATTGCAAACACTTGTGCTCTCGGCACTAGGCTACTTTCTACACAGTCTCTGTACACGCTCATGTTGAAATTGCTCTACAAAATGTGCAGGCACCCCTTTACACGCCTGCTTTTCATCCCCACTATGAGTTTTAACGCAATAAACTTTGGAACCCGGGAACACCCCCTGGATATCAAATCACTCCCCGTCTCTGATTTTAACATTAATAGTTGGTTGGGGGCTTGACGTTTCACCAACTCGGGGTAGAGGGACGGATTCCAGTTGGTGAAATCCATCAGCGAGCTGATGTGTTCTCCCTTTTCTAAATCACCCAATAAATATTCGGTCCCATTTACCTTTCACAGCAGAGAATCTGTATCCCCATAGTAAACTTGAACCTCCCCCTCCCGTGGCCATTGCACCTTGCACACATTGTAAAAGAACGACAACATGAGCTTTTTGGAAATTTCTAGTACTGAACTGCCGCCCGCTATATTCTTGTTCAGTACCACATTTCGCTTTCGCCTGTGTAGAAGAACCATGCCGGCCTCTATGCTCGTGAACGATGTAAAATTGGAATTGGCAATAATTTGTGCACACTCTAGAGGGTCAGTCACGACATCGCAGCGAGATCTATTACGTACGCTTTCACATATTTTGCCAAACCCTGAATTTGGGATCAGTTTGTACAATTCCTTCTCTACCTTGGAGTTTGCCCTAGAGCGTTTATCGACAAAAGTATCAATAAACGTTTTTAAGTATGGTCGATGATTGAATTGCAGGACACTATGTATTTTGGTGAACTTGAAACCATTGTTCACCATCCAATGCAAAAGCACATGGTGAACAACGAAATTCTCCTTAGGGTCTAAATCAGCAATCAGTTTTTGCTTAGAAGGAGTCCATTGCATCCCCATATCCTCAACCAATGATCGATTGCAGGGGCTCAGTGAGTCCCTGCTCACGGGCCGATTGATACAGGGAAAAACAAAATCTTTGGCGGAGTCATGAATCGCCAGCGGAATGTGACCGTCAATTTCAAAGAACCATCCTTGTGGCTCATTGTCCTTGACGGTGGTAATGTCTAAGACCTCACAATGATTCTCAAGCCATTGCTATTTACAACACTGGAGAGAGTAGTGAGACATTGCCGAGGGGTATAACGAGTTCCTATCCAAGAAACCTGCCCTTGACTTTACACTACTGTTATTTTGTCCACTTAAATCAGTTGACAAGACGTGGTCCCCATGAAAAACATACCCTCCCCTCATTGAACGCTCTACAAAAAGGTGTTGATCTACATCTGTGATTAGGCCTATTTCCTCCCTACTAATTTTTAAAATCAAATCCATCACCAAATGTGGTGTGGAAAAATAATAGCCTATATCTAGCCCAAACTCTGAATATATGTAGTCTGTATTCTTGCAGACTATATCCAACAGAGTTAAAACGTCACTGGCCAAGTACAGTCTACAATAATCCCACCCATTTTTACATTTCCCCTTTGACCACACCTTCTTGGTAAACTCGTATTCCTCGGCTGTGCATTCACTGCTGGTCAGTGAATTGTAAAAAGCTTCAATTTGAGGTAGTTTCACCTCGCTTAAGCGAGCGCCAGAACAGTAATAGTCTATGCATATACACCTTTGCAGGTCAACAGGTCATACATTTCACTGTCTGGAAAGTACTGTTTAAGCAAGGGAAAGCTATCAAAATTGTCGCTTTTCTGCACTTGAATCAATTGACTCAATGCCTTGGGAAAAAAAAGAGTCTAAAAACCTGATTTTATTCCAACACGTATGCCCATTATCCACTGCCTGCCATTTCAGCTCGAGAGGCAACAACTTCTTGGCCGATTTGGGAATAATTTTATAGGTAAATGAACTGTTTACCCATAGACTGTCTACTCCCCTTCCCTCCTTTTACATACGTGCCAGTTCCGGTAAAATAAATTTAAAGTCATAATTTGAGTTGTGGATAAAAAAAGAGATAAAAAACTGTTGGCTAACATTTAAGTTACACGATTGATGCGCTACCCCCTGATGATATTTCCTGCCACAAGTGGTTATGATCTCTGACTTTCCCCCTCCCACCGGCCCCTCGTTTCCCGTGAGTCCCCTGAGCCCCCGCAACAAACTCCCTTGTACAAACCCAACATATTTTTTTATATTTGATCCTGAGACGATCATAGCAAGACAGCACCATAGGATAATGGGTATTTTGCAAACGAGAAATTGCACTATTAGCCGTGCCACGTAGTGTGGTAAATGCCTTGACCATGCACTCCCCTCATCCAATGTTTCTACTATTTCTAACAACCGCATGGTGTTAAAACTGTCTCTTTGCGCATGAGCATAGGACACTGCAATAGCCTGGTGTTGTTTGATTCGATTTGGAAATAGGGGATCGTTCACCTCCACCAGCTTAGCTTCACAGTCTAAAGATATTTTGTTGCACTGGAGGAGGGTGTTTTGAAAATTTTTAAAACGTAAAATGGACCTATCCCCTGAAACCGTTTCCACTGTCTGATAGCCATGCCGTCTGCAATACCTCATGTGATTTTGCAGCTTTGATTCACTCCAAAATCTAGAGGCATGTTGGACAGTAGAAACGTGTCCCCCTAGTCTTACCCTCCTCCAGAACTCTACTGATGTCTGTGATCGGGTTAAAATGGCCAATTGAATTGGCAAGGTCACTAGGTGGTGTATACAACAACCAAACACAATTTTTGACCAAATCAATTGACGGGCCTCTTACAGGGAATACCACCCCCTTCTTTTTAGAACGAACCCCATCTTCAAATTCAGTTTCATACTGAACGATATTTAAATGGGCATTAGCCCTTTCAAAAATATCAATAGATCTTGGCGTTACTGGGTATTTCCCCTCTAAACAAGAAAAATCTACAATGGGGAAATTGGACCCGTCCTTCCCATGTACAGCCCAATCGTCTAAATTCGTCTTGGTAGCGTCACGTGCTAGAGGCTCGAATGCTGATGAGGAAAGCATACTTGAAAAATTTTTGATCTGTTTCAAAACAGATCTTCTGGACACCTTTACAACCTACTAGATCTGGATTACAATTTAAAACTATTGTCCTTGGCCCACCTACCCCCCTCTTAAAATAAAATCTTTCTTAAATTTACAATTATTTACACTTAAATTTTCAACAAACAGACTAGAGACCCGCTCCCCTTTTCATTAAAGTTCTCGAGATGCGCAATAATTTGACCTATCCCCTCACAGAAAACTCCCTAAACATTTTCTAAATTTGGATAGATCAAACGCATCTCGGAATGTATATAATGATGGTAAACTTCACTTTTTACCCTCATTTAAATAGAACACCTTTAAAATAATAGAAACCTTAATTGAATCCCTCCCCCACAATAGAATTTGGTTCTCCAGCAGTGCACGAATTTTATCTACATAGTCTTGCACAATTTCTATGGGATCAAACACAAAATTTCCCCCCATAAGTGAATTAAAAGGGTCCCCAAAGGTTGCAGTGTAGACAGCTAATGCATTTAATATTGAATTTGACAGCTGAAAGTCTGGAAATGTTGTATCCCCCTCTCCCTCTTGTATATCATTAACATCCCCTCCCCCTCCCCCACTGTGTTCAACATTTGGGGTATTGGAAACAAATTCATTTGTTTGAACTATGTTTATGTAATCAGTGAGGGGAGGGTTCCCAGTTAAATCCCTGGTAAAATCGTCTAAAATTAGTACGGTATTTGGACTTAGCTATGGCAAGTCCCCCTCTGAACTAGGAACATTACCTTGCTCAACTGTGCTATTATCTTCATTAAAAAGAAAATCATTTAAAAAATCATCAATATTAAACGACGGTATTTGCTCATTAACGATACCACTCCATGGTGAATTGTTGGGGGACTCCACGTGTGCCTCCTCTCCTCCAACTGATGAGGATGGTGACATTGAATATGGGACCAATGGTCGTCCAACCTATAAATGAAAAATAGCTTATTTTCAAAGTGTTCAAATCACCCCTACTGTTTAAAATTTGGATTATTATTTACATATTATTATTTAAAGTCAGCACTTAGTAGTAGTAGTAGTAGTAGTAGTAGCAGTATGCACATAGTAGCACTTGGTTAATTCACTGTCCCCCCCCCACAACTATCGATATTCTGAAAGCAGTCAATTTCCAACTTAATATAAGATATTTACAATCTAAAACGTCGCTTTACATAGAAGTTGTAATTTGATTTTGTTCAAAAAATAGCTTATTTTCAAAGTGTTCAAATCAGCCCTACTGTTTTTTTGGATTAGAGGCCATCGCGGCGCTTCCCACGGCGCTTCCTGCGGTGCTTCCCGCAGCACTTCCCGCAGCGCTTCTCGGGCCCACCGGCGCTTCTCGCGGCGCTTCTCGGGCCCACCGGCTCCCAGCCGTTTACATAATGCTCAAAAGTTGAAATATTCGCTTAGACGGCATAAGTCGTTTCTCTCTAATTCCGTTCTACAGGTTCGGTGAACTCCTCATTAGCTCACAATTATTGTAAGCCGCCGCGCGTATGTTCCGATTTCCAAGACTGAACTTCAACAGCTAGGAAAATACACAATTAAATGCTGTAAACCGTTAACTCAGACATTGTCAGAATGTTTCCCCTCGCTAAAATCTTGGCGGCAAGTTGTAAGATTGAAAACTATTTTAAAAATATCCTTGCGCAAATTACGGGATCCATATGTGACGGATAGATAAATGGGATAATCTCTGTTCTTCTTCTCTTAAAACGATGGAATACTCAATTGTGAACGGAATAGCATTCACAGAGTTTCAAATGGTGAGCAATAGCAGTAATTGACTGCACTTTTTAAGTGACCAAAAAGATTCAAGGGCAACTAGGCCCCCTCCCCCGCCCTTTTCCCCAAAATTGTCCCATCAAAATTTTGAGAGACATTTTGTTCATCATAGTTGGAAGGCCCAATAACTATGCTTTTGGATACAACATTCCCCCCCCCCCACACCCCTTGGGAAAGGTTCTTAAGTTATAAAATCGTCCGTCGTTCACACATAATATTGGCTATTAGGAAGTATGGATACATTTTTAGGTGAGGGGGGGAGTTTTATGCAGGTGGAATTTGCACGGGGGAATTTTCCATGGGGAGGGAAGTTTTGGGGAGTAAATTTTTCAGGGGAAATTTTACAGTGGTGGAATTTGCCATAATTCCTATAAAAAATTGTTTTTATGCCTTGTTTTCTCTTTTGTGTCTCAATTTTACGCGCGGATATGTTAAGGGTAATTGTACGGGGTAATTTTCACTGGGATTGAATTGTCTAGAGGATAATTCCTTGGGCGGGGGGGTATTCCTCTATGGAGGTGCATCCAGATTTCCTGAAAATATTTAAAAAAAAGATCAGAAATTAAATGAACAAAACGAGTTTTTTTTCAAATGAAAATAAGGAGTAACATGAAAACTTAAAACGAACAAAAATTACTACGTATATTAAGGGAGGCTGCCCCTCTTCAACACCTTGCTCTTTACGCTGAAGTTTGAATTTTTTCCCAACTCCTTTAGGAAGACTCCTGAGACAAAGGGTCGTTTAATTAGAAAAATAAGGGGGGGGGGCGAGGGGTTAATATTTTAATATCTCTGAGATAAGTTTATATTAGGTTGAAAATAAAAGTTTTGTTTTTAGATATTTTATATAAGATAGGCTGAGAAAAAATGCTCACATTTGCAAATTCCGGCTGTATTTGAATGCCCGAAGACTCAGGCGAAGCATGCCGTGCCATCGGCGGATCTTGTGTAGACGGGTCATGTCCATTGAAAGCAGCTGCCCACTCACTCTTTAGTTTTCTGTCAGGCTGCATTGTTGCCTGCACAGATGGCTGCACTTGGGCAGGCAGCGTGGAGCTGGGGGGTTTCGGCCAACGGCCATAATGAACGACTGTTGCCTTCGTAGGGGCTTTACTTTGACCCTATGCTCTCTTACTGGGAGGTGGCAAACATTCTTCATCATTGTCCTTAAAGAAGAGAAAAAAATTAGTATAGAAAATAATTTCATCCTTTTTTTTACAGAATGAAAATTAGTACCCCCTTCTACAGAATTTATTGTCAGACATAATTTTGTCTAAAAAACCATTTATCTCAAAGAAGCCCCCTCCTCCACCCTTTTTCAGCAAAGCAAAAAGTAAAAATGCATATAGGTTTACCCTCTCATTGAGTTAATCTTGCGTTTTTTTGCAAGCGCAATGTAGATCAATAAAGAATATATCTTACTGCCTTTTATTCAAATGCTATAGTTAAAATCGCTAAAATATCAAAGAGAAATGGTTTGACACTTAAGTAGAAAACAATTATGATAAAAACAATTATCTTTTCATTTCTATTTTGTCACCATTAAAAGCGTTAACCCATTCCCCAACAAATATCCTGGATTCAAAATTGACCCTCTCCCCCTAAATTTTGGAAAATTAAGTCAACCCTAGGTTTACCCTCTAATTGAGTTAATCTTGCGTAACTATTCAATAATCTCTTTTAATTTTGTAGACAATTTGTTCCCCTTTTTTTTCAGACATCATTGAAATACGCACACAAGCTTAATTAACTGTAATCTATCTTTCCACAGAGAATGTTGTTTATGTAAATCTCCCCTCTTGTCGGATATTCACACGCGGCTTTTACCGCAAAGGAGAGCCAGTTCATTTTGATAATTTTAAACACATTAAGGAGAAAAGATAATTTTGAGTAATAACTTCAATTGAAAGAATCAAATGGTGATGAATGGTGGGAAAGGAGGGAGGGAGGATGAGGTTTACGTAATGGAAAAAAGTGTATATTTTCAAGCAATGTATAAAGAATTTTTTTATTTGGGGGGGAGGTATACCCTGAATTTGAATATGTTTGGAGGGGGACCAAGGAAAATAATTTTATTTTGAAAATAAAAATGTACTAAAACAGAACTTACATTGCAAATTCTGGCCGTCAATGCATCAAACTCATTAAAAATATCCATTATTGTGTCATCAACTATGTCAAAATACTTTCTGATAATTTAATTACAATGCATGCCCGTTACATACGACATCTCAAGGGCGAATTGTTATGTAACGGGGAAAATCATATGTAAGCAAGCCTCTGATTGGCTGAGAAAGGATATATCCGACTCGCTGATTGGCTGAGAAGGAAACACGTGATCTAACTGTTTCCTATTCCGTTAGGTCTTGCGTGCACTTGGCCAAAACAACAACAACATCAAATAAATCGACATGTTGGAAATTTAGGTCATTGACTCCGGTGCCCCAGTTGTTATACTCGATAATCCAGAAAACATCCATCAAAGTGAGAAAGTTCCTGTTTTTCCAATTCGCACTGACAAAAACCATTAAATAGACATAAATTACTGTTGACATCAGATAAAAACATCAAATAAATTGACCAACAAACATAACCGTCCAAGAAACAACAATAAATGTGAGAAAATTCCTGTTTTTTCAAGTGAGAAAAATTCTGTTTTTTCATTCTCAGTGAGAAAACCATAAACCACGTGGTCGTGTCACGAGCTCATTACCCCTCTCTACTAATAGTAATTAACATACCCCAAATCATAAGTTTCAAACAACACACACCTACGAAATAATAGGAGACCTAGCTCATAAAAGTCAGAAATAGCAAAATACCCAACCCAAAATTTAGGTTTCAGAAAACACATACCTATGAGATACTAAGAAACCTAGCTCTGAAAAGCCAGAAATAGAATACTACCCACCCCAAAGTGTAGGTTTCAGACAGCACACACCTATGAGAGACTAAGAAACCTAGCTCTGAAAAGCCAGAAATACCAAACTACCCACCGCAAATCATAAGTTTCAGACAACACACACCTACAAAAGGCTATGAAACCTAGCTCAGAAAATCCCAAATAGCATCCCAAATCATATGTTTCAGACAACACACACCTACAAAAGGCTATGAAACCTAGCTCAGAAAAGCAGGATATTGCAAACTAAAGATCCCAAATCATAGGCTTCAGACAACACACACCAAGGAAAGACTAAGAAACATAGCTAAGAAAAGTCCAAAATAGTAAGTCATACATCCCAAATCACAAGTTTCAGACAACACAGACCTACGAAATACTAAGAAACCTAGCTCAGAAAAGTCCAAAATAGCAAACCGCCCATCCGAAATCGTAGGTTTCAGACAGCACACACCTATCCTTCTGCCATCAACCCATCTCCCCCAAAACACATTTCAGCCATTTCTCGTTAAAAATTTTATTGCAAGTCATCCACGCGGGTTTTTCGCTAGCAACTCGATCCCCACTATCACACTATAACTATGCTAAGACCTCCTTATGCCAATCAACCCCTTTTCCCCAAAAAACCTTTCATCCATTTTTTGTTAAATATTTTATTTTCAAGTCATCCACACGGGTTTTTTGCTAGCAAATCGGCCCCCACTATCACACTGTAACTATGCTAAGACATCCTTCTGCCAATCTACCCTTCTCTGCCATAACACTTTTCAGCCATTTCTCGTTAAAAATTTTATTTCAAGTCATCCACACGTGTTTTTCTCTAGCAACTCAACCCCCACTATCACACTATAACTACGCTAAGACATCCTTCTGCCAATCAACCCATCTCCCCCAAAATACTTTTCAGCCATTTCTCGTTAAAAATTTTATTTTCAATTTATCCACTCGGGTTTTTCGCAAGGAATTCGACCCACAGTACAGCACTATAAGTAATCTAAGACACCCCGCTCCCATAACCCCACCATTTGTGTATTATACAGAACACATCGAAGAAGTAAAGCTATCCGTTATTAAAATTCTTTTCTTGCCATCTACATCTCTCTTAGTATCAACTTTTTAGTATAGTATAACTTTAAACTATTTTAAATTGACAACACTGTTCAAACACCGCTTGTGTATTATACAATACACATCGAAGTATTCGCAAATGCTAAACCCTTTTTTTTCTCCACCTTCATAGGATCCAATTTGCAAATGCTATCTACCGACAAATTCATATCAAACTATTCTCGGCTAAAGGTAATTGTCCAAAATATGGGAAATCGCTCTTGATAGCACATACTTCAAAGAAATGGAACAGTGGATAACGCATGGGTGATAGACAGCTTTTCGTACAAAATCATTCCTAAATACGCAATTTGACGATCTCTAGTTTTCGATTAAAAAAAAAACAACAACAAACAATTATACTCTCAACCAGTCTAATTGTCCTATACAATCTCGAATATACTCTCAAAACGTGTTTGACCATTTTATAGGTAAAGGTTTGCCAGCTTTTTTGCAATGTCCACGTGAAACCACACTGTATATTCTTGTAGGCGTGAATGTACGCTTGAAACCTTATACAAGCTTACTACTGCCAAACAAAAAGGAACGAGATTACCACAATTAAGTGTGATGTTGTCGCCCCTCTAACACCCATAAAGGCCAGAGTACCACATTCACTTTACTGAAAACTAAGTAGATTGCTAGAGTGGAAAGTTTCGGCCAGCCAATGGAGCTTGCATAAATTTAAAACGAATGAATTTAAATTTCAGACAACATTGATTAAAGTTTATTATAGACCCGACTAATGATAATAAAGAAAATGTAAAAAATATACAGAAAAAACAATTTCCAAAAGTTTAAGCTGAAGCAGTATTTAGTTCAAATGTTCTAATTGGCAAACTAGTAAACACATTCTTTGCCTTTAAGGATCTGATCGGACTCTCCTGCCTGATATTACAGGGCGGGGGGTATTGACAGTACTGCTACTACCCAGGATATCCTTTGAAATTTAACTAAAGCATTTTAAAAAAATATTGAACTGAAGACAAAACGAAGACCCAGCAATGCCAGAAGCATCGATCTTACACGAAAATTAAATTGAAAAAACAAGTTTTTTTTAACTGAAAGTTGGGAGCAACATTAAAACTTAAAATGAACAGAAATTTTATTGTTTTAAAAAGTAGAGTTGTTAAAAAGAGCCAAACTTTAGTGCAAAGAGAGGGGCGCTAAGGAGGGGAAACTCCCTTTCATATACGAAATAATTTCTGTTCATTTTAAGTTTTAATGTCGCTCCTTACTTTCAGTTAAAAAAAAACTTATTTTTTATTTAATATCTGAACGTTTTTGAATTAATGCAGGTTTTGATTTTTGCTCACCGTTAATGAGTAATTAAAACGAAATTTCCATATTGATTTTACCTTTTTTGGCTAAATGGCTTTCTCAGAATTTTGATCGGACAATTTTGATAAAAATGGGGCGGGGGCCTAGTTGCCATCCAATTTTTTTGGTTACTTAAAAAGCGCACTAGAACTTTTAATTTTATTTACGAACGTTTTTTTTAGTAATAAATATAAGTAACTTATGAATTAACTTACTTACGAACTTCTTTATTCGTATATTTTTATTACGTATATGAGGGGATTCGTCCCTCGTCAATACCTCGCTCTTTATGCTAAAATTCAAAATTTTGTTCCAATTCTTCAAGAAACATCCCTGAATCACAAAGGGTTTAATTAGAATAAATAGCTTTTATGAAAGTACTATAAAAAATTTAGCGTAAAGAGCGAGCTGTCCCCACCTCAACGCCCTGCTCTTTACACTAAAATTTTTTATTGTTTTAAAAAATAGAGTTGTGAGAAAGAGTCAAAGTTTAGCGTAAAGAGCGGGGTGTTGAGAAAGACAGCCCCTTTCATATACGGAATAATTTCTGCCCGTTTTAAGTTTCAATGTCGTTCCTTACTTTCAGTTTAAAAAAACCTAGCCCTGTTTTATTTCTGAACGTTTTGGAATTAATGCAGGTTTTGAATTTGGCTCAATAATTAAAAAGAAATTCTCATATTAATTTTACTTTTTTAATTAATAATAACTGTATAAAATACCCTAAGTTTGATTTTTGTTCCAGTTGTTTAAGAATGACTCCTGAATCACAAAGGCTGTTTAATTAGAATAATAACCTCTTTTAAAGGTAAAAAAGAAACTTTAGCGTAAGAGCGAGCTATTGAGGAGAGGCAACCCTCTTCAAATACGTAATATTTCCTGTTCGTACTAAGCTTATTACCGCGTATTAAGCTGCTTGAGATAAAATTAAATGCTAAGATTGGCCGAAAAATAACAGAACCAAATTATTGTTTATATCGACCGTTATTTAACAAAATTCGAACTTTAGCGTAAAGAGCGAGGTATTGACGAGGGGGCGAATTCCCCCATATACGTAATATGAAGGGGTTTGCCCCACTCTTCAATACCTCGCTCTATTCGCTAAAGTTCGAATTTTGTTCCAATTCTTTAAGAATGACCCCTGAATCACAAAGGCCGTTTAATTAGAATAAATAACTCTTTGGAAATTACTAAAAATACCTTAGCGTAAAGTACGAGGTACTGAGGAGGGGACGAACCTCTCATATACGTAATAATTTCTTTTCGTTTTAACTTTTGATGTTGCTCCTTACTTTCAGTTTATAAAACTTGTTTTGTTTATTTAATTTCTAATTTTTTTTAATGATGCTAGAAATCCAGCGCCCCTTTCATGGAAATTCTCCCCCCCCCCCATGGAAAGATCCTCTCATGTGTGATTATCCTCTCTTTTAATTTTAGTGTTATTGACTACAGGATAATTTTGTGTCATTGATGATTCTGCTTTGTGTTAGTTCTTTTTTTTCATTCTCTGTTTTGATTTTGTTTGACGTAAAACAAGAATCGGTAAAACTTGCCAGGGATAGTTCATTATCTTAAAAAAAAAAAAAAAAAAAAAAAAAAAAAAAAAAAAAACATCGGGAGGGTTTAAAAAATAAAAATTTTTAGGCCTGAGTTTCCAATGTTTTCTTTATGGGGATTCCCCATCCCCCTATCAACTCCCTTATGCACAGGAACGACTATGATAATTACTATAAAGGAAACATGGTAAATAGACCAGTAATAAACAATCTCAACTGTAAATAATACATTTTGTACCTCTACAAATACTAAACAATCCGACATAGTCAAATATTATCCCAGGTCACTTAAATAACAAAACAAAAGCACGAGAATATTGTCATTTGCTCAGTTCTACTTGTTCGAGGACACATTTTACTTGGATCCCATTTGCCAACGAGATAGTTTAAAAATAAAACCTGATGTGTAGTTGGATAATATGTCAGGAGAAAAATACAGGAGGCTCTAAGAAATGAGAAAAGACCATTATAGAAGGATACAAATGGAAACAATGGCGTCCACAAGAATTTTTCCAGGGAAAAAAGCCTTTAGGCAGTTTTCCAGGGAAGGCATAGGTTTTGTTAAATTTTAGAATCCTTTGACTTTCTAGTCATCAAACGGGGAGCCAATGCTCATAATTCACAAGATTACTTATTGTAAACAAGGTACGACGGTACGCATACATGCATACAGATGAAAGGGTTGGGGTGAAATTCCTGAGACCACCCCGATGGCCTCCTCCTCGAAAAATCACCTAGATATTCAAATTCGTCTAAACACTCTTGAAATATTTAACATAATCTTTTAAATTTTCCATTTCATACACATTTTATTTTTTGCCATTTTCAGAAGCTTCCCATGTAGTAACCTTCTCTACAGGCACCATACTTCATAACATAGTTAATACATTGAACACTTATGTAGGTTATCTTCAAATAAAATATTGAATAATCATGCTAATATGAATCCACTTGCACCTTAAATTGGACATGAGCCAATTACTAGATCGTATAAGTTCTATGATAATTCAAACTCAAAACGACCAGAAACTATTACTAAAGAGTAAATGGAACCCAAACAGAACAGAAATTAAAATAAATGATAATATCAAACATAAAGACAATAGATACTGATATAGATGAAGAAATGAATTCTAAAACGAGTAAAAAATTAAATGGATATTCAAGTCAAATTTAAAAGGAACAAAATTTACTTGAAGCATGAGTTAGGCTACTGCCCCTTTCCCCCCTCCTCTAACCATAAAAGTTCTAAAGCCTACTGTGTCATTCGCGGTTGACTGAAAACTATTTTTGTTTTGAACAATGTGCTTTGTTTTTCAAAATATCAACAACAAATAAAAAGTTAATACCGTAACTATAATAATCAAGATGATAGGAAAGAACTAATGACAATAAACTGAGTATTTAATACGTAATGATATTAACCCATAGAAACTCAACAAATCAAGATTTTTTTCACTTTATTTTTCTTCCAAATTAATGTAAAAAAAATGTGCAGAATATAATTTGTTTTCGGTAAAGCGCAAATGATGCAATAGAATTTAGAACCTTCGCGTTTAGAACTTGAGCCGTTCAAAGACACTGCACATACACCTTTTTTTTATTAACTGAATACATATAGTGCCTTTTGACTTAGTTTAACATACCCCTCAACATTCACCAAAGTTTGATTTTAATACCCCTAGCCTTTTCAGATACACATACCCAGAATCAAACATTCCCGCTTTTCCTAATGATAAATTCGGCATGTAAACAATGGGGAAATTGCATAATTTACAATCCTTGATCCAGGGCCGTGAAGGGCTCGACATTCCCAGAGGCATAATTATTAGACCTTTTGACTATTTTGAACAAAATGGATTTTTCAAGATGTTGATGAGTATTGGCGGCAGAAAACCTCTAAAGAGGGTAGGGGAGGGGGTTACCCTCCAAATACTCTTCAACAGTCCCCTGAACACACCATGAAAGTTTCAACTTAATATCCTCAGGCGTTCCTTAGATATTGCTGATATACCCTTTTGACAACCGGCTTACACATAGCGTGTTTTGATTGTGTTTGGTATCCCTCACTAAGCCTTTTTGGGGGCCCAGGATCAGACATACCTCCTTCCCCTCCCCCCCCCCCAGAAAAATCTGATATGCTAACAATGCACAACTTGCATAACATAGAGCCCTTGCCCCGGCAGCTGTCAGGAAAGGGGTATATCGAAACCGGAGGCATGGTTATTTGACCTTTTGACTATTTTGACAAAATGGCTATCTCAAAATTATGATCGGTTGTATTTGGAGAAAAAAGAAGGTTGGAGGGGGATTGTTACCCTCAGATTGCTTTTGACTCTTTAAAATGGCATTATAATTTTTAATTTCAAATCGAATGAGCCTCCTCTGAAGTTTATACGACCATACAAAGTGACTACACATACATACAAAGTGACTCTGGTAAAATCAAAACAAAAATAAGAATACATTGAATCCTTATGGCACTTTACTATAGGCAACATTAGAGCGTTGCCTCGGATGCATTTGTGGAGAATCTTAAACAGGGAATTTATCCAAAGACTACAAAACGAATTCAATTTCCTTAAAATTTCGCCCAGATATCACTGGAATTCCATAGAAAAGCTGGAATCTCGCAGTATATTCCCGTAAAACGTAACAGAACCAGAAATAGATAAACACGGTAAGCTGAGTAGGCTCAGATCTTAGCAACTACACAGTTCTATAATTTTATATATTTCGCCTCTTTTGCAGTTTCGATGAATTTGTACCCTCCACCCGAATTAGACCCCGAAGCCGCGCCGAAAAGTCAGCAGCGCGCCACCAAAAAAAACGGTGGCGCGCCGCCGGGCTTGCATCAGCGCGCTGACGCCACCGCTGATTCTATCGGCGGCGGCGTCACTAAAACGCCGCCCTGTTTTTTTCTTATCGATATTGACCTCCGGGCTTCAATCGTCATCCCGGCTAATATGTTTCTTAAAAATAAATACTTTCATCTTGGGCTCGCCATGTAGATCGGTTCATAGGAAGAAGAAGAAGAAATTTTCTTGAAACAAAAATTCTACCTTCCACTTTGACATTCTGTTCATTTTTTCTTTCTGATTTTCTGGATGAAAAAAGATAGGTAAAAGAGAATTGGGCAATTCAGGATGCTATCTGGAAAAGAGCTAGAGCTAGTAGGCTATAGAAAATATATATATATATATATATATATATATATATATATATATATATATATATATATATATATATATATATATATATAGAAATGAATTACATTTTTTTTTTGCACAATGAGCAGAGCACACTGAAGTTGAAGTAGCCTTAAACTTTGACTTGAAACTTCATAACTCGACCATTTCGTTCAGAAAAGAATTTGGGGGGGGGGGGGGGTTATTCCGTGTTAAGAAAAGAGGTTAAAGGTACAGTTTAGTTCCCCCAGTAGTGTAGGGCGCAAGGGCCCTATGGTAAAGGTGCAGATTAGTTCTCCCTCATAAAAACAACTTATTTCAGCAGATACAAAGAAGAAGTCCAATTACGGCATTCTGTGGGACTCCAAGGTCCAATGCTAGTATCAGATCCCGCGAGTGGCAGTTTACGTTCGTCAAGTTATGGTTGTACCAGCCACAAATACCCCAGCTAAACGGCTTTTTAGCGCGACAGGACTGATAGCGACGGTAAAAAGATCAAGGCTGGCTCCAAGCAGAGTGAACAAACTCACTTTTGTCCATGATAACAATAAACTTGTTCAGAGTGTTAAAATTTTTGGTGTTGTTAAGCCATAGTATCTGACTTGTATACAGTGTTTTTTGCTATTGTTATTTGTTTTTTGTTTGTATTAAATAAAAAAAAAACAAGTTTTTTTTAACTGAAAATAAGGAGCGACATTAAAACTTAAAACGAACAGAAATTATTCCGTATATGAAAGGGGCTGCCCCCTCCTGAACCCCTCTCTCTTTGCGCTAAAGTTTTTTTTATTGTTTTAAAAAATAAAGTTGTGAGACAGAGTCAAATTTTAGCGTAAAGAACGAGGCGTCAACCCCTTTCATATACTGAATAATTTCTGTTCTTTATAATTATTAATGACGCTCCTTAATTTCAGTTTAAAAAACTTGTTTTTTTATTTAATTTCTGAACGTTTTTGAACTAATACAGGTTTGAATATGGCTCACTGTACATGAAAAATTGAATCAAAATTTGCATTTTAATTTTCCTTTTTTTGGCTAAATGGCTTTCTCGAAATTTTGTTCTGACGTAATTTACGAATTAACTTACGTAATGAACTTCTATATTCGTACGTTTTTATTATGTATATTAGGCATTTCACCTCCTAGTCAATACCTCGCTCTTTACGCTAAAGTTCGAATTTTGTTCGAATCACAAACCCCTGAATCACAAAGGCCGGTTAATTAGAATAGATAGCTCTTTTGAAAATACTAAAAAAAAACTTTAGCGTAAAGAGCGAGGTATTGACCAGGGGGCGAACCCCCTCATACCCCCTCATATACGTAATCATTTCTGTTCGTTTGAAGTTTTAATATTGCTCCTTACCTTCAATTAAAAAAAACCTTGTTATTTATTTAATTTCTGATCATTTTTTAAATAATGCTGGGAAATCTGGCACCCCCTTCATAGAAATGTCCCTTCCCCAAAGGAAACATCCTCCGTGGACAGATTCTCCCCCGTAACCCCTACTCCGACCCCCCCCCCAAACCAGAAAAAAATTACTACTGAAAACACCTGTATACTTCCCAATAACCAATACTATATGTAGACAATGGACAAAGTTTATAACTTACAGCCCTTCCCCTGTGAACTGTGGGGGATTAAGTCATATTCAAAGACATATTAATTAGATTTTTGACTATGATGAACAAAATGGATATCTCAAAACTCAAAAAAATGAGCCTGGGAGGGGGCCCAGTTTCCCTGGGGAAATAAAAAAAAAAACAAATAAACACGCATCCGTGATCTTTCTTCTGGCGAAAAATACAAAATTCCACACTTTTGCAGGTAGGAGCTTGAAACTTCTATAGTAAGGTTCTCTGATACGCTGAATCTGATGGTTTGATTTTCATTAAATTTCCGTGAATTTTATGGGTTGTTCCCCCTTTTTTCGAAAATAGGGCAAATATTCTCAGGCGCGTAACTTTTGATGGGTAAGAATAAACTTTGATGGGTGCCGAAACCATATATATATTTGAAATAAGCATAAAAATCTGATTCTTTTGATGTATCTATTCGTATCAAAATTCCGTTTTTTAGAGTTTCGGTTACTGTAGAGCCGGGTCACTCCTCTCTTACAGTTCGTTACTACGAACTGTTTGAAAAGAACTCCAGAGAAATATTGGCTTTAATTATGCTTTGTATGATAAGGTGGGTTGTTACTATCAGGGTGATTCTTAGTTTTAATTTTTTTTTTTCAGGTTTGTCTTTTCATTTCACTTCGTGGACTTTCATTTACCTTTTTTATTTATTAATAAAAAAACTTTTTCCACAAAATAAGTTTTTCAAAAAAAAAACTAAAGAACTTCATGAAAACAAAATTGAACAAAAAAAGAATCAAACAATATACCAAGCATATAGCTACCGCAAATCAGCATCATTAAACAAATGAAACCCAAAACAAACAGAAACTTAAATAAAAAAACAGAGTCATACTCAAAAAGAGCAGAAATTAATGAGTAGGGTTCTAAACCCCGTGCTTTCTAAAAGCCAGAATATTGAATATAATTTGTACTTTACTGAAAATAATTCAAATGAATTTACTGAAAACGGATGTGCATTGTCAGTTTAATATACATATGCTGATATTTATTCATTATAATCATAATTTATTTTTGATTTCTTAAAGTTATAAAAGTGAAAACAATTAAAAGAATTTTTTTCGGTAAGGTAAAAAATAATATTCTGGCTTTTAGAAAGCATGGGGTTTAGAACCCTACTCATATTAACCCTTTCGTTCCCACTGACCACAATTGAGGACAAATCTTTAATCTTTCATCCCAAAGCCCAGTGAAAATATGATGAAATCACTGACATACCATCTGTTAGAGGAGTGTCTTTCAAGTATTTCACCTGTACACAGTATCTTCATCTAAGGTAAGCCCTGAGATCTAGCCCGATAGAAAGTCTCAGGTAGGTCAAACATCAGATAGGTACGAGTTCGTCCTTGTATAATTTTTTTTACTCTGATAAGGGCTGGATTTGGAAGTCTGGGATTTTCGCTGTAGAACATTATGTCATTAAACTTTCCTTAGACAACTGTTACATCATCTTTGCAACTCTGGGTTATCAGCACATCGCCATTGCGTTTTGTCCCCGTTTGTGGACGCTGGAAAACAAGGGTAGTTGGACCGATGACACTGTAGTAGTGAATGTCAAAGGGACATCTAGGGGTCTCTTGTTGTTTTTACGATTTCTGTTGCTAGAGGGCACCAAGGTATTCGATAAGCACATGTCCTCGTTTGTGGACAATGGGAAATTCAGAGTTCCATGCACGGTAAGACCGGAAAAACAAGTACAATCGTATCCATGGGATCGCATCATCTCGAACGAATAAATTTCCAAATGGGGATAAATCCATTTATTTAGAAAGTGAAAAAAACAGGTACAAAAGTCCAGATATTTCGATTACATATACAGCAATCGTCATCAGTAGAATTACTAAAATAATATAACTGAAACTAGCATATTTATATACAAAAAAAAGTAACTTTTCAGGTCATTCTCAAAATAATTAACTTCCGGCTTATTCACTGGATTATTTTCAGAGAAAAGTCACTGACAGAGTTCATTCAAAGTCTCGATGTAAATTTTCTTCTTTAATATTGCCCAAACGTAAAATAAATTTGTAATAAAGATGGCAAAGTCTTCTGTGTCTTCTAATTGCAAAAGAAGTGTTGAGTTTATAGTTGTGTACTTGGTAGGTCTTATTTCCCCATATGTACGACGTATCGTGACGTAACACCTTTAAGTAGGCATTCCCTTCTTAGACCACACTGCCGTTCTATCACAAACGAACAAATTTCCAAATGGGGATAAATCCATTTATTTAGACAGTGAAAAAAACACAGTCAAAAAAATGTTTTTTTCACTGTCTAAATAAATGGATTTATCCCCATTTGGAAATTTATTCGTTTGTGATAGAACGGCAGTGTGGTCTAAGAAGGGACTGCCTACTTAAAGGTGTTACGTCACGATACGCATCATCTCGGAAATCCGAAATCTGTGAATAATCGGCATAGTGTTTCTTTCAGGAATGGAAAGACGAAAAAAACTCAGTGCTGCAGATTGCCTTGTCGTCTTTGACGATCTCGATGTTACTGATCTTTCAAGCGAAGAAGATGACAGCGATCCCACTTGGGATCCATCTTACTTTCCAGGAAATGCGGAAACCTTCTACGATCTGCTTGACGATGAAGAAACGGAACTCGGCTGTGAATTCGACGGTGCAAGTGAAAGCGATACAGTCGCTACGGTTATTGAGGATGTTATTTATGGATCTGCAAGTACTCATATTTCTGAGACCCCAGCTGTAAGTTCTAACAATGGCAGCAAGCGAAAGGGTTTTTGGAGAGCTGCTGACCATCCATTAGCAGGAGCGCGACCGACCTTCCAAGCAGACCGTGATGAATTGCTGCCAGACATTCTATTGCTGAAGGAGCCAGTAGAGTTTTTCCTCAGACTGTTCCCAGATGCTTGATCGAGAAAATTGCTTTCGAATCTACCCGCTATGCTGTTTCACAAGGTAGCAGTTTCAGCGTTTCTGTACATGAAATGAAGCTCGTCCTGGGGATAAACCTAGTAATCACTTACCTCAAATACCCGCGCCTGAAGTGGTACTGGAAATCTGACGAAGCAATGCGGATTCCGATTGCTGCTGATTCAATGTCTCGCAATCATTTTGACGAAATTTCCAAATACCTTCATTTCAATGAAGCGCAGAGTGGGGAAAATGATAAATTTTTCAAAGTAAGACCGGTTCTTGACGTTTTGAAGAGCACATTCTTACAAAATGGTCCTCTCGAAGAACACCACAGCATAGACGAAATGATGATACCCTTCAAAGGTCGCTCCCAAATGAAGCAGTACATCAAATCCAAACCCAAACCTTGGGGTTTCAAATGCTGGGCTCGAGCTAGTTCTTCAGGATACATCCACGAGTTCGAAATGTATGATGGAGCTGCGGTAGGGAAAGAAACGTTTGAATTAGGCGTTGGTGGTGATGTCGTTGCTCGTCTTTCCCAGAAATTGACTGGAAGAGGTTATAAAATCTATGCTGATAACTTCTTCACCTCAGTTTCGCTAGCTGAGTATCTCGCTGGAAATCAGATTCATCTCGTTGGGACAGTCGGAAATCAGATTCATCTCGTTGGGACAGTCAGACAGAATCGAATCGAAGAAGCAGCTTCCAAGCTGAAGCCAGAAAGAGAGTTGAAGATTGAGGGTCGTGGAGCAAGTTCTGTCGTCACAAATAACAATGTCACAATTTTGCGCTGGTTTGATAACAAGATCGTCCACACCATTTCCACCTACGCTGGTGTCGAACCTCAAGATGAAGTCAAAAGGTGGTCAAAGAAAGACCGAATGCAAGTACCAGTGAGGTGTCCATATGCCATTCAAGAATATAACAAATCAATGGGAGGTATCAATCTCATGGACTATTTCATTGCTTTGTACCGCCATAACCGGAGAGGGAACAAATACTACACGAAGGTCTTTTGGAACTTCGTTGACGTTGCAGTTGTAAATGCGTGGATTCTGTATCGTAAGGCACAAAAGGCAGGGATGGAAAAGCACGATTTAGACGCTGGACTGAAAGAGCTTGGCCTATTGGAGTTCAAGACCAGTGTAGCAAGAACTTTGATCAACACCGGGAAAACTGGTTTTGAAGCATCTGCTAGACCTCACGGGAGACCTTCCCAGTCACCGTCGGTTTCTCAGACACGAAAATGAAAGTATAATTGCATTGTTGCACCCAAGATTCGCTATGACGGACTGACTGGCCACTGGCCTACCAAGACGAATGCCGCCAACGCAGGACGCTGTTTGCTAGAATCGTGTACTAGCAAGTCGCGGATCAAGTGTGTGAAATGTGAAAAGGTTTTGTGCCTTTAATGTTTTGAGAGTTTTCAAACACGCTAAGTGTCAGTTTTTTGTAATTGAAAATAAATAGATGATACTTTTGTTCGCAAATAATTCTGCTGGAAATTGTGAAAAATTAGAAACCTTAGTTCCCACCGTCCACATATGAGGATATATTTTTTCTGCACCACCAAGCGGATATGCAAAGATGCAAGTTACACCACTAGAAAGAGCGCATTTTTCTCTCTCAGAAATGACTATTAAAAAAAATCCTAACAACTTTCTTAAAATTCGGGACTGAAAGGGTTAATTTCTGCTCGTTTTGAGTTTGACTCTGTTTTTTTATTTAAATTTCTGTTTGTTTTGGGTTTCATTTATTTATTGATACTGATTTGTGTAAGTTGTATGCTTGGTAGATTATTTGATTCTATTTTTGTTCATTGTTGGTTTAATGGAGCTCTTTACTTTTTTTTGAAAAACTTATTTTGTGGAAAAAGTTTTTTTTAAGTAATTTAAACAACCATCCCTTCAATAAAAACCTTAAATACCCCCTGGACATAACTTACAGCACTTTTCCCTAATCCCTGGGGTTTGTTTCAACTCCAAAAGCCTTGTTATATGATATTAAGGCTATATTGAATAGAATGGCTATCTCAAAATTTTGTTAGATGCATTTCGGGACAATACGATGTGTGTGTGTGTGGGGGGAGGGGGTTAGCTGCCCTCCGATCACTTTGACTCTTAAAAAGAGCACTAGAGCGTCTGATTACCAATCCAATGAGCCCCTTCCGAATTTTACATGACCACGATTTCAAAATCTTATATGTCCCCAGGGCATAACTTACAACCCTTGGATTTTATATCCTCAAAAACATAATTCCCAGCCCTTTCTGATACGCTGAACAAAATGGCTATCTCAATTTTGACTGTAAGTGTTTCGGGAAATGATAGGCATAGTGGGGCATTTGCCCTCTGATCACTTTCGACTAATAAAAAAGGCACTAGTCTTCTCGATATCCAATCAAGTGAGCCCTTTTTGAAGCTTCTACGACAAAACTTTCTATAAAAACCTTACATGCCCCATGGCCATAACTTAGGACCCTTGTCCTGAGCACTGTCATCCTCAAAGACATAATTTCCAGACCTTTCAACTACGTTGACCAAAATGGCCATATCAAAATGTTGATCGGAAATGTTTGCTGAAATGATGGGCATGGGGCGGGGGTGATTCCCCCTCCGATTACTTTCGACTAATAAAAAGGACGATAGCCCTCTCAATTTCCAATCCAATGACTCTTTTTTGAAGTGTTTGCGACAACGCTTTCTATAAGAACATTATATGCCCCCAGAGCATAACTTACAATCCTAGTCCTAAGGGCTGTGGGGGTGTTGTCATACTCAAAAACATAATTTTCGGACCCTTCAACTACGTTCAACAAAATGGCTACATCAAATTGTTGATCGGAAGTGTTTGGGGAAATGATAGGCAGGGGGGGGCATTCTGCCTTCAATCGCTTTTGACTATTGATAAGGGCACTAGCCATCTCAATTCCCAACTGAATAAGCCCTTTTTGAAGTTTCTAAGACAACGCACTCTGTAAATCCTTATATGCCCACAGGGCTTAACTTACAACCTTAGCCCTGAAGGATGTGATGGGGGAAGGGGGGTGTCCTACTGAAAAACATAATTTCCAGACCCTTCAACTACATTCAATAAAATGGCTATATCAAAATATGATCGGAAGTGTTTGGGGAAATGATGGGCGTGGGAAGGGGGGCATTCACCCTCCAATCGCTTTTGACTATTAGTAAGGACACTAGCCCTTTCAATTTCCAATCGAGTGAGCCCTTTTTGAAGTTTCTACGACAGCACTTTGAACAAAAACCTTACATGCCCCCAGGGCATAACTTACAACCCTTGCCCTTAGGGTTGTGGGAGAGGGGGTGTCATCCTCGAAGACCTAATTTACAGGACTTTAAACTACGTTAAACAAAATGGTCATCTCAAAATTTTGATTGAATGTGTTTGGGAAAATGGTGGGCGTGAGAGGGGGGTTTGTTGCCCTTCAAGCATTTTCGACAATTAAAAACCACACCGGCTCTCTCAATTTCTAATCAAATGAGCCCGTTTTAAAGTGTCTAAAACACTGCTTTCTGTAAACACCTTATATGCCCCCAGGGCATAATTTACAACCCTTACCCTGAGGGCTATTGGAGGGGGGGGGGGTTGTCATCCTTCAAGACCCATTTTCTTTAACCCTAAACAACGTTGAAAAAAATGGCTATCTCAAAATTTTTATTGGATGTGTTTAGGGAAATGGTGGGCGTGAGAGCGGGATTAGTTGCCCTCCAATCACTTTCTACTATTAAAAAGGGCACTATACCTTTCAATTTCCAATCAATCAAATGAGCCCTTTTTGAAGTTTCTACGACAACGGTGTAAAAAAAAACAACCTTATATGCCTCAAGGGCATAGCTTACAACCCTTGCCCTGAGGGGTGTGTGTGTGTGTGTGGGTGGGTGGTGGTTATCATCCTCAAAGACCTAATTTCCAAAACTTTCAAATGAGTTGAACAAAATGGATATCTCAAAATTTTGATTGCATGTGTTTGGGAAAATGATAGGCGTGAGAGGGGGTTAGCTTCCCTCCAATCACTTTCGACTATGAAAAAGGGCACTAGCCCTTTCAGTTTCTAATCAAATGAGCCCTTTTTGAAGCTTTTACGACAACGCTTTCAATAAAAACCTTATATGCCCCAGGGCATAAATTACAAACCTTGCCCTGAGGACTGTGCGGGGAGCGTTCTCCTCAGACATACTTTCTAGATCTTCAACTACGTTGAATAAAATGGCTATCTCAAAATTTTGATTGGATGTGTTTGGTGAAATGGTGGGTGTGGAAGGGGTGTTAGTTGCCTTCCGGTCACTTTCGACTATTAAAAAGGGCACAGGCCCTTCCAATTTCCAATCTAATGAGCCCTTTTTCAAGTTTCTACGACAACTCCTTCGATACGAAGTGCCCTGGTCTAAAACCAACCAACCAAAAAAAAAAAAAAAAAAAAAAAAAAATAATACATTATGCCAATATCGTTGTTCACTTAGGCAGCGATATTGCGCTGCCTATGATTTTGCACTGAACATAGGTGACTAGAAGTCTCGACCAAACTATTG
This sequence comes from Artemia sp. Qi Xiang Cuo, assembly GCF_049724085.1. Classification (NCBI taxonomy): domain Eukaryota; kingdom Metazoa; phylum Arthropoda; class Branchiopoda; order Anostraca; family Artemiidae; genus Artemia; species Artemia sp. Qi Xiang Cuo. The sequence continues at coordinate 43,986,551 of NC_142803.1, forward strand.
GCTTTGTTTTTCTTTTATTGCGGACAGGGGACTATCTTGTTATTTCCTAGCCCTACTTTTTCTCTGGTTGTAAAAACATTCTAATACAACATTGGCTATACGTGATGTATGAAACCAAGAGAGGAAAGGATATAATAAATGAAAAATAAAATCAAATATGTGAGAAAACAAGGGTTTTGTCAGCCAATGGCATAATATGAAGACGAAGAACAAGCAAATATTTCGACAAGGACCTCCACGCCGTCCTCAGTGCCCATAAAAAAAAGAAAAAAAAAATCTAACCCTTTTGAAGCGAACCTAACAAAATCAGAAAAGATACTTGCAGTATCTATTCTGCTTTTGTTAGATTCACTTCAAAAGGATAGATTTTTTATGAGCACTGAGGACGGCGTGGCGGAGGTCCTTGTCGAAATGTTTGCTTGTTCTCCGTCTTCATATTATGCCATTGGCTGACAAAATCCTCGTTTTCTCACATATTTGATTTTATTTTTCATGTATTATATCCTTTCCTCTCTTGGTTTCTCCTGTTATTATTCTTAGCCAGTGTAGTCTCAGAATTTATGCACTCATGAGATTGGCTAAGTGTTATGTAAAGCAAATTTCAAAAAACTTTCTTATTCAACCAATTTCAAAAAAAGTATAGAAAGATTCTTTAGGCTCTAGAGGCAACTATGATTGTCCTTCGCACTTACCTTCTAAGTAAGTGCAGCCCATTAAGGAATAAGGTTGTATTTTATTGTTTTACAAGTTGGACAAATTTAGAAATGTATGCTCTTCAATTGGAAAACTGAAAAGGGGTAATCCACCCATTTTGGTTCTGCAGCCATACATATTAAATAATTGTCGTATTGTGTCACATCAACGAAATTCCACAGCTTGGAATTATAACTACCGTTTATACCAAGTCAGGGAGTGGCTCACTTTTACCGTCAATCAATTCTTAGATTGTTTTTGTACAGAGTCAGTCGACAGTTTAGACTTGTCTGGTTTTTGTACTGACTCATGACTTAACCTGCTTTCATCTGTACTGCCACTGCAGCTTGGAATTAGCTGTTTTTGCCTTGATAGTGAGAATCTGTGCATGATTTTGGTCTAAAAAAAAGTGCAACGCATCTACATTTGTGTAAAAAAAATGAGGCTTAAGAAGATGGAAGATAGCATGCCCAATTTGTACCTCAAATCCTACATATTTGAATTTCTTGAAAGGTCCTGGTCCTTGAACCAGGTAAACCTACAACTTGCCCATCTTTACTACTGAAATGTATCTGTTAATATTGGGCTAACTGCATAATTTGCGTTTCCTGCCCTAGGGCAGTGGGTTACACCCCTCCAAAAGCACATTCTTTTGGAAGTTCAATCACTAAAGTGATTGAACGTCTATGAAAGTTTATCTCAAAGTTTTGACCCCAATTCACAGGGATTACATGAGTGCTGCAAGGGAACAAAGGAGAGGGAGGAAGGCTGGTTCCCTTCCAAATACTTTCAGCCTATTCAAAAAGGGACTAAGATTTTCAGTTTTTTAAGGACTGTACTGAGCCCTGCAAAGCTTACCATAAGAGGTGTCAGACCTATGCTTACCACTTCTACTTCTTTCATCGTCAGAAAAACTGTAAATGAGAATTTTTCGTTTAAGATTCCTGTTCCTGAATGGAAGAAAAGAATTTTAGAAGGCCCAACTATGAGAAAAAAAGGACTGCGCCTGGTCCTGCTGCAAGTAGTTTAGCACAAGTACTGAAGCATGGTCTTTTTGATATGTGCAACACATCTGCCCTCTGTCTTCAAATGTGGAACAGGCAGATAATGGAACGGATTTCTGAGCAAATTAACCTATACACTCAGGAAAATTTGGAGAAATTACCCTCTGTCAAGACCTTCAAACTTCTAATTACAGCCGAACTCTTGGGTTTTTTAGGCATCAACATAATTGGGTTGTATCACACACTCCCAGATTTGAAAATGTACAGGAGAGCTATGATGATGTTCCATTCAAGGGCAGAACAAGTATGAAGCAACATAGACCATGGAGCCAGTAAAGCAATGATATAAAATTTGATGCATTGCTTTTATGTCTAGTTACATTTTTAGATTTTAAATCTATCAAGGAAATAAAGAAGGAGAACCTAGTATATCAAGGACAAGAAGGTAAAGAAAGGAGTTAACTTCTCAGCAAGACATTGTTGCTATCAAGAGGAGAGACGAAAAACTGTATTTTTGGCCTTCAACTGAGACTCGACTGAGTAGACGACAATAATAAGGAAGTACAAGGATGAAAGCATACCAGCCATATTTTTTTTAGAAAATGTTCAGCAACTATATTCTGTATATGGTTGGAGTCCATCATGCTGAAATGTTGCATGTAATTTTTGGGCCAAACTTAAAAGTGCTATATGTGGTGGCATGGGCTGTTTTTTGGTCTCCTGGACATGATTATAATAAATGCTTATGCTTCTTATCAAGCAATGAAACTGGAGGGAACAAAGATTTGACCAATGGAGTTTAGAACAAGTTTAGCCAGAGGGTTAATACAACTATCTATAAAGATGCCTATGGAGACAACCCAAAGAAGCCTGCGTTCTGATGCTAGAGTAGGGGCTGATAAAATTAGAACATATAAGTAAGAAAGCTTTTAGTGTATCAGCCAACATTCGTCAAAGAAATATTGGAACACATTTATCTGTTTAGTCAGCTGAGAGCTCCATATCTCATTATCACCTAATTTAGCATAAATGGCTTGAGCATACTTAATCTTTTGTCAAGTGTGACATCTTATTTCTGTAGGTATAAAAACTCTTGTTTCCTTGTGGAATTGATTTGACTTCTCAGCAATAAGGGAATTCTGCACCACCCTTTGTCCCCTTGTAACAGTTTTAATTGATCTAGACTACTTATACCTTCTGATAAAACTGAGAATGTAAATTCTAGCAACTTCTAAACTTTGCTTTACCAAATGGTCTGCAGTCTCCAAATCCAGGATTGCAAAGTTTACATGTTGTTTTTTGGCAGTTACGAGATTTGATGAAACTACTTTTACATATTTGATACTGTAAATAGAAGATAGTTGATCTGAGAGTTTTTAAAAAGGGAATTTTAAGTCAATGTACTTAAATTCTTCCTTTTTTCCACTTAACTTCTACAGATTATTCTGATGGATGTATTTGGGTATTAAAATATGCATTTTAGTATTTAAATACAAAATAAATTTTAAGCTATGTATTTGAAATACTATTGACATACCATTTATCAACCAAGTATATACTGACACATTTACAACCAAGTATTTTGTATTGCATTTAGATATTTTTTACAATATTTTAACCCCTCACTGGCCTAAGACCAGATCTAGCCCCTTGGTGGGGGCTGAGGTGCAATTGTTACAGATACTGAAAGTCACATCTTGAAAAAGTGTTAAATGGAAAATCAAATGGTTCCACTCCTTTGCTATTATAACTTTTCATTCAGTGGGAATAATTATGTACATTCACTTTCCCTTTTGAAAAAAAAGAACACTGCAATATCAAAAATTGAGCACCCTTCAATTATGCATTCACAACCCTTTCCAAAAATAACCTTCCCTACTACTACTACAAACAACTCACCACAGCACCTGTAGTGTTGTAACTGGTCAAATTGGTCATGGCAAGATCGGGTATTTTACCGTAATTTTACGGACCCCTGTAAGACTGGTGTTTACCTATTTTACGTATTTTATCTATTTTACCGGTATTTTATGTATTTTAATGACATATTTTACGACGGCTTGCAATTTTCAGAGCACAAAAACGTGAAGAGGCTAGCAGAAAAAGGATTGAATATGATTTTGTTTTGTGTATAGCTGTGTTTCCTGGTTAAAAGCCGGTCTGTCTGGCATAGGTCTCTTATTACCAGAACGATAAAGTGTATTATAGTACAGAGAATTCTAATTTTAAAATGGTGAAATATTAGCTGAACGTCAGCCAGCAGAAAAAAAAGCGAAAATGATAGAGGTAGATATTTCGTCAGGTACTTCTGCCAAGCCGTCTTCAGTTCTAAAAAAAAAAGAAGGAAGACTAACCTTTTGAAGTAACTCTAACTGATCAGAAGAAAGACTGAATCAAACAAGCCAAAAAACCAAGCCAGAATAAATGAAAGACTATTCACTAATTAGACTGGGAAAGAATTCTCTGCTTAGTTATTAACTTAGGTTGTCTACTGATCTGATTTTCATTAAAAGTGTGGTCAGATGATCTTAATTTAAAATAAAGAAAAATGCTATTTGAAACCTTTAATTTTAAGTTATTATACATTGGGTTTATAGAAAAATCTCTAGTATCTCTATTTAAAGCAAAGTCTCTATTTATGGATTTTTCTTAATTTCAATTGCCTTCCTAAAAGAATGTGGGAAGCCATTCGCTTTAAATATTAAAGTTCCCTCATCAAAAGGAACTACATGTTCTGGATTTTCAATAATGAGGAGGGTCAAAGCAGAATTAATATTCTCATTTTTATTTTAAATTTCACAAAATCTTGTATTCGCGTCGTCTTTTCCCCAGAAGCCGGCGAAGCCCTCCTACCCCTGGGAAAAAGTCCCACAGGATATCAACCTTCCCCCGTGGAAAATTGCCCCCTATTTTCCCCTTGGACAATTCCAGATTTTCATTAAAAGGAAAATTGAAATTTCTACTCTCTAGTTTAAATCAGGGGCAATCGTATTGCATTACCTATGGCGAACACCCATAAGGTTTGAATGTATTAATATTTGTTCATTTTTTCCGAAGAGGCACTTCATGTGGAGGAGGTGGTCGAATTAGCTTTAGAGGTAGCTTAGTCAATTGGAAATCGAAAGTTCCAGTACCTTTTTCTAAGATTTAGCCTGCCTTTCAACCAATTGCTACTGAATGGTTGTTACTGACAACAGTGTCTAAAAGAAATTCGCATTCTAGTTTAACAGCCCTTGCGTTTCAGCAGTTGTTTTGGAAGAATCTTCAGATAAATACAGAATTAGCTCTAAGGGAGAGACGATAGGAGGGTGGAGGTAGAAATTGATATATAGCCCTCAGGGCTGTAATCAAGACTTCTGTTTGAAGGGGGGGGGGCTTTGAAACAGGCAGAGTCACCTGAATCAGAATCAAATTCTAAAAGAGAGGAGCTAGATTTGCAAGCAAATCCTGTTGAAGACAGTCTTAATTACTAAAAATGATTGAAAGTTCTGCTCTTATAATCTAGTGCTTAGTTAATCAAAGTCATCAAAGTGTTACAAACATCATTTTTGTAACTGTTTTTGGTACTTTTATAAAATTGGTTAATGTCGACATTCAGTGGTGAATGTCAAAAAAAAAACTTTTTTCTCCTTGGATTTAGTCACTGTTGCAAGTATTTTTTTTTCAATTTAATTCAAGGTTTGATGATGGGAGGTTATGTTAGATTAGGTTTAGTTAGACGAAGTTAGGTTGGTTTGGGTTAGCTTAAGTTTGGTGTTTAACCCATTAGTAGTATAAGAGATACAGGAGCTGCCTCACCTATCTCACCCCTTCAATTTACCCCCTTTTCAATTGAATTCATCCCATTTTAAATGAAAATTCCTAACATTTTAACAATTTTCCATCATGGGCTTTAACATCAAAAAAGGTCTTCTGAATTAAGAATTTTTGATGTAATTTAGAAAATATTCCATTCTTCTTAAACTACTGAAAAAATGTAATAATTTAATATTTATTAGATAGTTCGATATACTACTAATTAAGTTCATTATCAATATCTAGATAATTATTATTATCTTTCCCTTTTCTTTCAATAACCTTTAGAATCATACCTTTATCTTTTTCTATTTTTTATAATTTCTTTTCAAAATCAGCTGCTTTAGAATCAAATCGTTTTGGTGCAAATATATCAACCACTTCACCTTCAAAATTAACAATATTAACAAGTTTATTACCATATTTAGTTACTACGTTTTTCATTGCTTTAATTGTGTATTCTATTCCAATGTCTAAGTGTTCTTTCTTAACGGTTCGAGTGTATTTATTTTCCCCTTTCATTTCTCTTAAAAGTTTCTCCATTTATTTATAAATTATTTTATTAAAAAAATTTTCTGAATCGAAAATTATTTATCGATTAACATTTAATTTATAGATTAACATGTAATCTATGATCAATAACCTTGGCATTATTCCCAAGAATCTTTCCCTTGATGAGAGATTTCTGGGAATAATGCCAGACACGCGACAAAAACAAGTTTCAGATTACGCAACCTAGTAGGTGTATTTCGAACTGTATGACTGTTGTAATGAGAAAATGAAGCAAATAAGAAATGATAGCAAATAGAGTGGTTAATAAAACAAGCAATATGACAGGTGGAAAGTAAGAAAGGTTTTATTTATGTCTTGGACCTTACAGACATGGAGCAGTATTTATACCCGTTTAATTTCACTTGCTTCATATACTTTTCACGAGAAAAAACTGTAATGTTTTCCGTAATTCATTTTCTCGTTTAATTATTTCTTCATTAGTGAATTCACCCGATTTGTTCGTAGCAAGTAATTCTAAATAGAAAGAATAAGCAGTTTTATACTCAGCCTTTCTTTCTCCTATTCTTAGGTATTTTTCAAGTATTTCAATCAGAATTGTGACAAGACTTAAAGAAGCAAGGGGTAACACAGCAAAAGCAGATAAACCTGAAGCACTAAATAAAAATTTAGTTGCTAAGAAATCATTACTAACATTTCCATAATATTTACAATTTCTACAACAAACACATAATCGTTTCTTTAATTCTTCTTCCATTTATATTAATAGATAAAATCTAAATAAAGTTATGTGGATTCACTCTTTTTTGAATATACTCTGCATATAAATGTCTACTATTGATATCACTTAAATTTTTTATTGGGATGGAATGATCAGCAATCTGTTTTTATTTTTTTCTTCTATTACAGACACATTATTTATTTCCACTATCTTTGTTTTGTGTTTTTATTAATAAAACTAATTCATAAATTACTAATGGGATAACAATCAATCAACATAAATATCGTAACAATTCTTTCGCTATTCTTAATTTCTCCGAATTAAAAACATTCATTTGTAATAAGAAATAAAATCTAATTAAAATTTTGCGGGTCCACTCCCTTAAATCTTTTTTTAATATACTCTGCACATAAATGTCCACAATTGACATCACTTAAGTTTTGTTTTGGGATAGAATGATAAGCAATTGGTTTATTTGAAGTCTTTAAATGTTTTACTATTTCATTTCCCGGCGGAATACCAAACGAGTCAAAGAATACTACAAATTTACACGAATTTGATATTTTTGTTTTGCCTTAAAGCATTTTTTAATTTTTCTTTTTTGAAAAGGGGATAGATAAATTGTATACTCAATAAAACTTGACATATTCTAGTGAATTATATTATATAATAAAAAATCTAACATGATTTATTTCGTTTCAGCCTTCCTTTCATTCTTTGTTTAAATGCTTAACCGGGATCCTTTTAATGTATGTTTATTATGACATTTTCAAAATTTTCTAAACGATAAGATAACTGCATAAAACCCTTCGAGTGAACCAATAACGTTGAAAGATTAAATGCATCTGTACCATTTTTTAGGTTTGCGACGTTTCTAATTCTTCTATTTTCTCCATTGATATCTTCTTGTGTTATTTTTAAGGTATTTTTTACGAATAATCCTTTGTTATCAACTCTAGTCAATATATTGTCAGATGATTGAAAATTTTAGTTAATCTATTAATATCTTCACTTAAATACTGATTTGTAAGGATTTGTTGGTTGACAACTTCATCCTTGAAATCGTTTAAAATAGTTTTAACATTTTGTAGAATAATAGCATCGTTGTTTGATTTTGCATCACCTAAATTAATTAAGCGCTTACCCTGTAAATCAAGATTACCATTATCATCGAGTAATCTGCTTTCACTGTTATTTTTACTGAATTTACTTCCTAAACTTCCAAACTTATTCATTATACAAATAAACTTGTTAACAAATTTTATTCGATGAGTAGTATAGAAGCATATAAAACATGCCAGTGATTTTTTTTTCATAATGTTATTTCAAAGTTTTTTCTATATTTTAGAGATTCTTTATTTGTTTTCAGATCAATAAGTAAAAATCCATGATCCTTTGTAGCACGATTAAAGTAATTGATAAATTTATATTCTTTTAAGTCAGATGCATGATTTTGTCCAATTCTACCGATTTCTCTTCGATTACAGCATTTGAACAATTCAAAATAATTACAATTTAATTATATAATTTTCGGGGTATTAAAATGGCTTTGAGAAAGATATACTATTGAGGCGTTTCGTTTCTACCTCTCACAAATAAATTTCCAATTTTTTCTGATCCTTTTCTGTTACAAAATCGTCACAGATATTTAAATTCATATAATTAGGGTCTAAGTCATCTTCTTATACGATATCGTTTTTATCATTACTTTTAAACAATATATCCTGTCCACTTTTTTCTTCTAAACAATTTATGCTTTGAATTAAATCTTGATATTTTTCTTCAAGATCTTTAGCATATAAATAAATTTTATTGAAATATACATAATCATATATTAAATTTGAAAGTAAATTGGTTTTACCACTACCCAAATTTCCGCAAATTAATAATCGAAAAGGCCATTGAGGTGCTAGTGGATGTTTATTATGCGATTTACTATTCGAGTGTTTAAAATCATATACTTTAATAGGTGCTTTTTGATTCATTTACTTAGTATAAAATTTTAATAGATAAAGTACTATTAGTATGTAGTATACCTACCAGCCTAACTTAACTACCTACCTAACTAACTTAACTACCTACCTACCTAACTTAACTACCTAACTATCCAACTAACTTAACTACCTAACTAACTAACTTAACTAACTTAACTACCTAAATAACTAAGTAACTACCTAACTATGGGTTAAATCCCCATGGAACTGTGTTAACTTTATTTTTCATTACTTCTTTTTGTGTCATTAGGGTCTAGAGCTTTTTTATTTTGTTTTTCTAAGAACATTCTGTGTTTATTTGCTCTTAAAGTATACTGGGTTTTTGATAGACTTTCCACTTTTCCGAATTATACATTTTTATAATTCTGTAATGTTATTTTATCTTTGACAATATTAGTTTTAATACCTTTTAATTTTTTCTTTGCTTTAGTTTCATCCTCACCCTTTCTTAAATAAGCGTATAATTTTGACCTCAAACCTCCAAACTCAGACATTATTGTTCCGGTTAATTTATCCTTCATCATACCTATCACTTTTTTATTGAATGCAGGGAAGTTATAAGAATTATCTTTTTTATAATCCGAAGTATCGAATTGACCTTGGAGGTCAGCTTTAATGTCTCCATAAAAATCCTTAATTCGAATATCATAAATAAAACTATCCGTATCCATATAACATAAGTCAATGCTTTAACCGTATTTTGGTTTCATGAATTCATAATGAAATTCATATATTAATAGCTTGGATAATTCTAATACAGCGAATCCGATATAAATAGGTTTATCCAGATTTATTTTTGACTTGGCCATTCTGGCTACCGAGAAATTCTCGCTAAAGATTATTTCCGATCTAAAGTTTTGTTTTTTAATTATTTTTTGTCTTTGTTCATCACTAGTGATTATTTCAATACTAGCTCTTTTTCTAACATTTTCCATGGTTTTCCCAAAACAAGCATTATTCATTAATTTAAAGAAATCTTTCTTTCCCTTTTGTCGTAATTTAGTATTATGATTGATATATTCTTTTAAATAGGGTGCTTCAGTAAATGCTAGTATTCTATGTACTGTTTTCAATACTAAACCATGTTTTAAATAAAATTCTAAATTTTTATAATGAATAACATAGTTTATTTTATTATTTAACGTTGTACTTAATTTATATTCAAAGTGTTCAGGAGCTAGTGGTAAATCTTTGTGTAAATTGTGTAACTCTCTTGAATATTCTAAATCAACTTCATAAATGGCTCCCACATTATCCTTATTCATTTCTGAATGGATGTTGTTTTAGTTGTTGGTAGTAATCTAAAGAATTATTTTCTTTTAAATTTTCTGGTACGTTAATAAAAGTAAAATCTTTTTCTGGTAATTATTGGGACATTGCCCAACCATATAAATTATTAGCGTCTAAATACATTAAATAATTAGACGGTTTTGTTTTATCAAACTTTTTCATATAATTATTATTTGCTTTAGCATATCTTTTCATACACTGAGATACGCCACCTCTTATACCTTCCTCTTTAAATGTATACATATCTTCATAAGAAAATAAGGGAATTTCAGTTTTAGAATGTTTGAGAAAAGCTTCCCATGTTAATCCCGGTGCAGAAAAAAAGTGTAAGGGATCTCATAATCACTTAAACATACATTCCTAAAATTTTCAACAGCATCTGATACAATTAAAACATCACTTTTCAGGTATAATTTAGTGTAATCTAATAGTGTTTTATATTTAAATAATTTCCAAATAGATTTTGCTCTTTCATAATCTTCTTCAGAATTAGTTTTTCCTGTTGATCTAAAATAAAACCTGTCTATTAAAGATGATTTTGAATCCTTTATTTTTTCATAGCTACCGATATATTCATAAAGAAAAATCCACTTCTTTATTATTTCTTTGAATTCTTCAGTATTTTGAAATACAGCAAAAGTATACTTGAAATTATTTTTCAAACAGTTGCGATTTAATTTACAATCACATCTTGCTAAATTTTCATATAATTTATCTAATGATGAAGCCATAAAACGGAGTGAATCTATGAAGCGCATTTCATATTGGGTTTGATTAACAGTAATTGTTTTATAAAATGATATAAAACTCTCCGCTGAATCAAAAATACCATTATCGTGTACTAACCCTCTAAGAAATTAATGAGAGTCATATTTTGAGAGATTAATCATTACAGTTAGGATATGTTTAGAAAATTTAACGTTTTTATTACATTCTGCATCCCTGAATCAACGTGTTTTACTAATCATGTGGTCTTTATCTAAATGGAAATTATTATTAACTATTTCCTTTTCAAAAATATTGCAGCTTTTATTTGTTGATTCATTCTATTTTTCACTTACTTCTTCTTGTGTACATCAATGTTCTTTTTGTCTATTTTCATACTCATTGGCTATTTCTTTACAAACTTCTGTTATGGTAGTTACAAAATGTTTGCTAGCATCTTCACCAAAGAATTCTTAATATTTATTTTGTGCTGTATCAAAAGAACAACATACTTGGAATCCATAAGTAAGTGCTTTTTGTTCTGGTTCTTTAATTGTATTTTTACCATTCTTTCTATTGAATTCTACACTATACGATTAAAAACCACTTATAATACATTAAGGTACTGTCACCTGTTTGGCTTTATTTTTAAGTTCGATCTTGTATCCTGGCTTAGGCATAACGATGTCAGGATCTTCACTATTTTCTTTTTTACCGTTCTTTTCGAATTTTTATTGTTCATTAAAGTGTTTTCAACAGAATATATAGAGATGAATTTTCCATTTAGTTTTTGAGATTTGGGATGCAAATAGTTTGATTGAATCTTTAATTAAAACATAATGATTATCAAAACAGAGTAAATTAATCACATGTGTAGCAGTTTTTCCATTGATCTTAGTTTTAGAAATATGTGTTCTTGTCAATTTATTTTGACTCACTTCAAGTAAACAAATTTTTATATTATATTTATTTTCAAATTTATGAATATCTTTAACATTAATAGGAAAATTAGTAATCCCTATAAAGTTGAATTCATTTTCATAAAAGTGGGTCAAAATTTCTATGATTCGCTGGATGAAGATAAATTAGGTTTGACCAAAGAAAGCATTTATTACTCATTATTTTTTATATTAATACACACTTTTTTATTTTTTACAAATTCAGTTAATTTGTTATAAACACCTCCCACATAATTTGATAATTTTGTCATTCAATAATCAATTCCATCACTCTTTCAAATTGTAAGCCTGATCTTGGGGTATTTTCAATGATTAATGTACGTATATTCCTGTGATTACTATTTAGATGGCTTTGATCGATATCCCTATTTTTATTAAAAATCCAGGAATAACTATGATAGTGAATAGGTTCAAGTTCTTCATTATCCTTCTGAGAATAAAAAATTACCTGAGCTGTGAATTGAACTCTGTAAATATCTCTTTCATTCATTCTACTTCTTACATCCTCAACAACGAAGTCAAACAGTTTTCAGAAATTAGATCCATTCAATCCATCCAAATATTAACTGTAAGTGAATTTACTCTAATCCATTAAACACTTGGGTTATTATCGTATACTTTTTCTATCTTAAAAATATTTTCTGGGATATCCTGAGCTTCCTTTGTTTTTTCTTATTTGACATTTCTAACTTAAGTTAGAAATGTCAATATTCCGATTTTTTTAACTCTATTTCTACCACCTAAGTCTCTAATGAGTATTTGAGTTTCGTCGTTCACTTTTTGATTAAACTCAACTTGTTAATTGAAATAATTTCTTACTTTATTCTTCAATTCCATATAATTTCCAGCAGTTGAAATCTGTTTTTATTTTAAGAATTTTTGAAGTTCAATAATATCTTTATTTCTCATAGTGTTACATTGATTTTGTAAATCTGAAATAATATCATTATTTTCTTTTATTTCATTTTCTAACCCTTTTTTTAAGTCTGGAATAATATTAAATCTGTAGGGTTTTTTATCATCTCGACCCTTTGCATTACGCTCTAACTCAATCAGATTATATTCAAGTAATGTTTTATTATTAAGATGATTATTTATTTTATTGAATAGTTCATCTTTTCTACTAACAGCTTTTATATCGAATAATTTAGCTGCTGTGCGTAATTCAATAAATGTGTAACGCGATAATTTATTTTTTAGTTTGGTGAATTTTGATTTTCGTTGTAAACAACTTTTAATCACTTCTGCAATGCCTGTTATTTATTTAGAAATTATTTTACTAAACAAATTTCCGAATCTTAAAAATTTTCAAACCTGAGGAATCTCATTGTTTTTTTGTTTTTTTTTATAATTAAATTTTAAGATAATTTTAATAAATTGTATTATATTCATTTTTCTTTGATATTTTATTTTTTAATAAGGAATTTAACAAAGTTACAGCTTCATTTCTAACTTCATCTGATGTATTTCCAGCAGCTCTACTACCTATTAGAGTGTATAATCGTTCAATCATTTCATTTGCATTTAGAAACAATCCAGTTCCTACTTGTGGTATTTCTATGTCCATTTTTAGGAGTTCAGCAACTTTTAACAATCTGGACCAATAATTTTTTACAAAATTACCTAGTTTAACATATTCAGGTATTCCATGTCCTTTTTTCCCACCATATTTTTGATTCAATTCACCCGATTTCTTTATAGCGTCTTGAAGGAATTCAGGATGATTTATGTAATAATTAGGCAATTCAAGAAGTTGATTCTTGAGGATAATACTTTTTATCGTCTTCATTTAACCGTTTCAGCAGTTTAGTGTCTAGATTCAAATTAAGATCATATACTCTCGGTGATTTATCAGGAGTTTTGTTTTTGGTATTTCTAATGGTTCAATACCTTGAAGTAGCGATGATGGTGCTGGTAATGGTTCAATACCTTGAAGTTGCGATGGTGCCGGTAGAGCGTTTCTTAAATTTTGATCTAATCTTAGAAACCGCCGTTTCAAATTATCATCATTTTCTTTTAATTTTTCAACAACTGGACTATTCAGCTCTTCAGTATATTCATGAAATCCTTCTTGTATTAACGCATTCTGTCTAACCTTTTGTCTTAGTATTTCCCTGTTGTTAAATATATTTGTTAGCAACTTTTTTAATTCTTTAACATCCATTTATATAGATTAAATTATATATAAGAAAATTATTATTATAAATCAGTAACTTTTGATAACTCTTTTTTATAAAAAGCACCAATAATTAGCTCACCAGATTTATCGGATAATTCATATGTAATAGGAGTTGTCTGTTTAACTGTAGCAATTTGAAATATTTCCGTTGTATAATTTGGAAAAGAGTCTTTATCAAAAACACTCTTTTTTTTATTGATTCTAACTAAATCATCCACACTAAATTTATGTTTCGTTGTTTGAGAATGTATGTCTGGAAACATATTTTTATACGCCCTATGTTCATTTTCTTTTCTACTAGCTTCTATTGGTTTCATTTTGATTGATCTATGATATGACTTATTATAATTGTCAACTAATGACGGTAATACATCTATCCAACGTTTAGTATTGTTGTAAGTTAAATGTTTCCGAAATTTTTCTTTAATAGTTCTATTTAATTGTTCTACTCTTTGAGCTTTCAATTGACTTTAAGTTGAAAACCAAAAAATTTCATGACTCTTTGGAAATGATTGAAATTTTTTCACAAAGAATTCTCCACATTAATTAGTTTTCATAATGTTAGGTTTCATATTTTTAGATAAATCCGTAAAAGCGTTAATAATTTCCCTACCCATTTAGTTTTTCAAAGGGATACACCAAGTATATTCACTAAAACAATCGATCGATTTAAGAATATAATTAAAATTATTATTTTCCTTTTTATAGTGTTGCATATCAACTAAATCAGCTTGCCCCTGCTCATCAATACTATGTATATAAACTCGCCTTCTTTCAAATGTGTGATAAGAGGGATGGTGTAAAGAATAAATATTTTGTTTTTGCAATTTTTCTTCTTTTTTAGCTTTTGAAACAGTATAGCCATTTTCTCTTAATTTTCTATGTAAATCATCAATCCCTGAAAAATTAGCGTAATATAATTCTAAAAGCTTGTCTTCGATTTGCTTATACCCAGCTTTTTGCTCTAACCCAGGGTTTTTGTTCATTGCTTTCTTTTTTAAAAAACATTTTTGTTGCAACCACATTGTGCACATATACCTTTAATCATTAGCACATCATTTCTTTTTGAAACTGCTTGAGTCATTGAAGTAGTAGCAGTATCCTTTTTACATCGCATACAATAAATCTTACTTTGTAAATTCATTTCCATTTATAAAAGACTGAAATTATTAGATAAATTTTATAAATATTAAAAAAAAATTGTTCTTAAAAAAAAGTATTCTATTAAGTGGGTTTGATTATTATTGAAGGTAATAAAAGTAAAATTTAACAATCTTATACAAGTAATCCAATTAGATTAGATCGTAATTTTGATTATGAAATTGCTCTAAAATAGTGTACTTTATGGTATTCATGGCATAATATTAGTGATAAATTTAAAAACAATAAATTTGAGTTTAGGACAAATAAAGATGAACCATGGCTAAATGTTGTGATACCCAATGGTATGTATAATGAAGAGTGTTTCAATTATTTTTTAAGTCATTATTTTAATGCTTCTAGAGAAAATTGTCCAATAACTGTTTCGTCAAATCCTGCAACAATGAGATTCGTTATATTATTAACAGATAATTATGAATTTAAATTTAATAGTGATTTAAGTATTATTCTAGGATTTGAAAATGATGTTAAATTATCAGACAAAATTAATGAAGGTACAAAAGTTCCAAATATTACAAGAAGTGCTTATAAAATCCAAGTCCATTGTTCATTAGTTGATAGTTCAATCGTTAATGGAGATAGATCTGATGTAATATGGACATTTGCACCTAATACTGAACCAGGTTGTTTAATTGTAGAAATTCCTAAAGAAAGACAATATCTCTTAATAAATCGAAATGAGATTATTAATACTTTGAAAATGAAAATTACAGATTAATTAGGTAGACTTATCGATTTTAATGGTGAGAATGTTGGTTATGTATTGGATTTGAAAAAAAGTTTAATGAAATTAAAAAAGTTTTAGATAATGATTTTCTCTTATAAAATTTTTACTATAATAAATGTTGATTAATGAAAAACAATTACTATGCACAACACAATACAGTAATGGCTCTAGTAGTTTCTTTAAGAATGTAGCTAACTCCGAATTATTCAAAACTTCCCTGAAAAATATAAGAGATGGAACTTTATCAGTGTATAATAATATGATTAAACATCGATTAGAGTTAGTAAAAAATAGAGGTATTGAATATGGTAAAGAATTAACCGATTTAAATAGAAAAGAATTAGATGATGTATTTAAAAATAAAAAATCGATGAAAGAAGCTATTTGAAATAATAAAAGGTATATAGATAGAAGAGGTCAAGATCTCTTAAATACGTTGATTACAGGTAAGAGGTTAAAAATTTTAAAATGAAAAATTATTTAATAAATTTCTTCTCTATATAAATGGAGGTTGTTAATGAAGTTGTTGCTCCTTATTGGCAAATCTTTGAAAAGCCTATTGTTGATGATTCGACAACAAAATATGAATTTAAAGAAATTAGAGAAACAAATGTTAATGTTTAAAATTAGATAATTTTGAATTTACAATAAAAGACTTTCCTTCCTAGTGATAGCTATATTCATGCAAAAATAAAAATCCTGCGAGAGAATGGAAAGAAAATAGATGCTGTAGGTAAGGCTACTTTGACAAACGATGGGTTTAATCTGTTGAAAAATGCTGAATACAACATTAATGGTAAAACAACTGAATATATTGATTATGTTGGTATATCGACAACCGTTATAGAATTTTCTGATGATTATTCGAGAAGCACAGCAACAAATGTACTTTGGTATAAAGATAACAAACAAATAAATGATTCATTTACAGAAGAATGTGAATTTTTAAATACTTCAACAGCCGAAAAAGTAGATAAAATTCCGACAATTAAAACAAGGAAAAATGGTAAATTTATTAGAGGTTTGTTAAAAAGATACAATGAAACAAAAGAAAGTCATGTAGTTAGTATGTATTTACCATTGTCAAGATTATTTGGATTTTGTCAAGACATAAATCTTGTATTTCGATTTGTTACACACAAAATTACATTGAAAAATAACAGTAACAATAACATTATTATTAAATAGGGTCATCAAAACTTTAAAGTACATTTAAAGGATTGATCTTTGACTCTAATAGCATTAATTCCAGGTTTATCCATTAAACATGAGTTAGAAGGTAAATTAGTTCAAAAGAGTTCATTGAATTAAGATGGGAAGCGTGTAATACTTATGAAAGTGATAATAAAAATGACAAAGAATCGACACGGAGAGTCGTCAGTGAAAGATGCAATACAACTAAAATTGTTGTAGTATTACAGAAAACAGAAAAAAATGTAATGCTTTACAAAATAATATGGTATTTGATCATATGAATATTGAAAAAAATTGAAGTAAGAGTGAATGGCTATAAATATCCACAAGAAGAATTAAAATGTGATTTTAGTAATGATAATGAGGATTATTCTAACGCTTATCAAAGATTTTTACATTTAGGATTAAGCATGGGCACTGTTTCTGTTTTCTGTTTCTGTTCTGTTTTTGAAGTACCTGATTCTGTTCTGTTCATGCAAAAAAACAGAAACAGAACAGAAACAGATGACCTGTTTTTTATTTACCTGTTCTGTTCTGTTTTTTATAATAGCTATTTCGTCCTGTTTCTGTTTTTTTTTCTACCTGTTTTTCTTCGGTTTTGATTCTATTTATGTGATTCGAGAATGAGATATTTGACAAAAAACCAACAAAGAGAAAAATCTGTAAAAAAAACAAACAAACAAACGAGACTGTGGCCAGTGGAGAGAAAAGAAAAACAACAGAAACAAAACAACGCGGATATTTCGCCTGTATACCAACAAGGCGTCTTCAGCACTAAACAAACAAAAAAAAAAACAAAAAACAAAAACCCAAAAAAACCACCCCCAAAAAAAAAAAAAAAAAAAAAATTTAAAAATGGCCCAAAAAGAAACCCGTAGGGAAAATATTCTATAAAGTATTTAAATAAGTGTGGACACCAGAGTAACTGAGGAAAAATAAAAAAAAACTGTAAATTACTTTAATTATTAAGTTGCAAAATAATCCTTTTGTTAGCTATTACTGAAGCAAATCGTTTTGGTCTAACAGGTAAAATAGTCCCCTGGTGATTATTTAAAATCTTTACTCCCTTATTGACAATTGATTCACTCTTTAGAAGGTTATCATAAATTGGGTCAATATTTAAATTACCCGTGTCCCTATTTATGGAAAGGTTAGCAAACATATGTTTTTTAATTTCTATGGCTTCCCTGGCCCATTGGGTGTACCCCTTATCATTAGAAACAGCCAAGGCTTCATCAAATTTTACAAAATGATCTGGTTGAAGCCAAATATGCTCTGCTAAAGCTGAAACAAAAGTTTCTGGAGGCTTGCTTAATTGTAGGGTTTTTTCTATTGAATTACGGTGTTCAATAAACCTTTCAACAAATTGTTGGTGAGTCCTACCAATACAGAACTTCCCACAAGAACACGGAATTTTATACACCCCACTTACTAAATTTCCCCGAGTTAAATCCTTACCAGAACTAAAAAAACTACTCATTGGCCTCAGCGATTGGAAACATGTATCAATACCAAATTTACGTAAAACCCGTGAAAGTTTCTCCCCCAAACCAGGTACATATGGTAGTGAAATGAAGGTTTTTGATACAACTAAATCTAAAGACTGAGAAACCTCAATAACCCTACTGCTATGTTTGGCCCGTCTATTTTCAATTATTTTATCAATGAACTTAATTGGATAACTATTACAAAATAAAATATCCCTCAAGTATAACAATTCCGAATCCAGAAATTCCTGGGAACAGATTTTAAAGGCTCTATCCACTAAAACTTGCAAAATGATTTTTAAAACATAATTTGAAATTGTGTAGAAGCGTGGTTACCTCTCATACGATTTCTAGAATTGGAAAGTAAGTAAAATGATTGAACTCAGTCTGTCAAGCGTATCAAATAGTGCTGCTTGCTTGTTTCAGCTAGGCAGAATTAGGGACTAGGAGTCAGATAATTGTAGGTAGTTGCGTAAGTGTTAGCAGTGGTGAATCCAGGGAGGACCCGGCTCCCCCCTCCAAGATTTTTTCCTGCACCCTCATTCCTTACTTTTTTTTTCTTTTTTTTCACTTTTTTTTCTTTTTCATTGGTAGCCTTGTCACATTAGACCTCACCAAAGATTTTACTTTAGATCCGCCTCTGAATGTTAAGACTGTAAAGGTGCAGTTTAATTCCACTAAAACGACGTATTGCTTACAGTATATTATTCCATCAATTGAGCAGGAAAGTTGCACAACTACTGTCCAGGAGAAGCAGGATACAAACAAATCACTTATTACTGTGTATCCTGGTTCTAGTGGTAGGGCCTCTGTCTCCTACATTACATGGGAAATAATTTGCACCTTTAGCCGCGAGAACTTTAATCTAACTGTTTTTATGGAATTTATGCTGCTAAATAACATGGACCTGCTACGATTACCGTTCTGACCTATACATGATAAATACTGATTATTAATTTGTAAAATTCTCTTAAATGCTTAGTCAGAGAGCAATGTAAATGTATTGAAGTCTTGTCCAGTGGAAATATAAGTTTTTGCTAGCAAATCTTTATCCTCCTGGGACCTGGTGTCCACGTCTGTGGACACCCCCATAAAATATTTTTTGTGCAAAGGCCTCGCCATCTAGCAAAGATTTCGTTGTTTCAACGTGCTTTTTGGACCTGGAAAGCCATCTACGATTTTTTTCAGAAAGTTTCTGCGACTTTTAGTGGTGTTTTTACAAACTAGGAAAGGCTAAAATAAGGAGATGAAAAAAAGCAAAGGTAAGAAAAAAAAAAAAGAAAGTGGTGAGAACGAGTTCTGAGAAAAATCAGGTGTACTCTCTTGATTGTAGACAGTGCTTAGATAGTTTTAAAAGCAGTTAGTTTGATAAGTGCCATCTTTTGGAACTTGGAAAACCTCCATGTCCACGTCTGTGGCCGGGCGGTTCCAATTGAGTAAAAAGCTAGGGTTGATTTTTCGTAGTTCAAATCTTGATTCTAATGGGGATAGCAGAAGCCAATGATTGTTTTATTTACTAGATTGGCAACAACCTAGCCGCCACTCACCCATAAGAAATCACCACCCCCATAAAGTGTCCCCCCCCACGCCCATTCTGTTTCCCATACCCATTTCTTCCGTACTTTTTAAAAAACTTTTATTCCCTTTTTTGCAAATAAAATCAAACAAAATCACCTCCCGTAAGTCTGCTAAAAATTAAACTATTTTGTATATATTAGTTTTTCATTGTTGAATATTTGGTTATTTTATATGTTACCCTTTTTATCTTTTTATATTATGTCCTTAAAAATATTTTATAGTTGTAACCTCTATTTATGACTTTTGTATTTTATATTTTCTGACTGTTACCTGTCGTGTTTTAGTTACATTGGTAACGATGTTTTGTTATTGTATTATTTTGTTATTGTATTTTTTTTACTAAGAAATGCAAATTTGGTCCACTAGGGTTTGTGATAGTTCTTTTTCCAATCTCTATCTATCTATCTACCTATCTATCTAATAGTTTCAATCTTACTGAACTTGTTCCTTTATTGTAGTTTCCCTTGATGACGCCCTTGGAATGCTCGATGAGAGTAACCTGGACCTCTCTGATTTAGATGATGATGAGGAATGGATAAAAAACCACTCCTTGTCGTCTTCAGACTGTGATGGTGAACTAGCTGTTGCAGCCATTCCGTCATCAAGCAGTTATGCTGTTCTTCCAGATGTTGAAAATGAAGAATCTGATGATGACGTAACCTTAGCAACCCGTGCCAAACGCTTGAAGGCTGACAAAGTAGCAGCAATCTTGTCCTGGAGGAAGTCTCGGCGGTTCAATAATCATCGTGGCCCGGACGTGGGCCCCGCTCATTTCCAGGACCACGACGATTGGAGTACAGAACAATTCTTTTTGCAATATTACCCGGAGAGCTTCTTCGAACGTATAGCTTTTTGCATGAACTACAACTATCAGTTGGCCAACCACAAAAGCTTGAATTTGACTCCAGACGAGCTGAAAATTTTTGTTGGCATTGTCATCCTGATGGGGAACCTCAAGTTTCCTCGGATCTGCATGTACTTGTCTGGGAAGTTTAGGGTGGAAGCCATATCACAAATGATGGCTCGAGACAGATTCTTCACAATCCGGTCAAACCTGAAGTTCGTTGTTGATTCAGAAATCTCAGACGAAAAAAAAAACAAAAATAGGCTTTGGAAGGTGCAGCCGATCCTTGACAACTTCAGGAATATCTGTCTCCAGTTGCCACGTGACAGGAACTGTTCAATTGACGAACAGATGATACCCTTCCAGGGTATGTCGACTCTCAAGCAATATGTCTCTAACAAGCCCAATCCGGTTGGATTAAAGAATTTAGTCCTTACCAGCTCCTCAGGGCTGATACTTGACTTCCAAATCTACCAGGGAGCCTCCACCCTGGGAGAACAGCTGGTAGCACATGGCTTGGCAGCTGGGATTGTACTGCGCTTGTCTGAGACCCTACCAGAAGGTGCATACCTCTATTTTGACCGATTCTTTTCGTCTGTTAAGCTCCTCGACATGCTGGCTGAAAGAAAAATAAATGCAACCGGAACTATCATGAAGAACCGTTTGGGTGCCAACGGCCCAACGCTTTTTACCAAAACAGAAATGAAAAGAAAGGGCAGAGGACCCTCTGTCATGTCTGTGCGCTCAGATAGAAAAGTAGCCGTGACCCATTGGTTTGATAACAAAGTGGTTCTCCTGCCTTCAAATTGCAAAGGCATTGAAGAGGAGACAAAGGTCAAACGGTATGACAAGCACCAGGGGTCTTACGTGAAGGTCAAATGCCCACGAGTAGTCTCTGACTACAACACCTAAATGGGTGGGGTCGACCTTGTGGACCACATGGTTAGCTATTACCGGTTTGAGACGCATACTAAAAAATAGACTGTGCGTCTGTTTCAACATTTTGTGGATGCTGCACTAGCCAATGCATTTCATGAGCTGAAGGGCCATAGCCCAGAAGTTTTTGGTGACCTCAAACAGCTCATTGATCTTCGTTTCAACGTGGCCGAGTTTTTGCTCAATTCTGGAAGCACAGAGTCACGAGGTCAAGAAAATAGCAACGAAGAGCCATTGGGTGAAACTCAACACCGTGTTTTGAGTGTGAAAAAGAGGGCAATCCCTCCACCATATGCCAGAGTTGCACTGCATCTACCAGAATTTTGTGACTTGGCGAATGCAGCCCGGTGCAGAAGGCCTGGATGCTGCAAAAGGTCAAGATGGATGTGCTCGCAGTGTAAAATCATTCTCTGCTTGACACGAGACAACAACTGCTTCTAGAAATTTCATGAAGAGTAATGTTTTGTTTTCAACGTTTTGACATATCTCTTTTAATAGACGAAACAGACTTTTACTATACTCTTAGCTCGATAGGGACCCAATGTCCACACCTGTGGACATCCTACAGAGGGAGGGAGGGGGGTTCAACTTTTTTTTTTAGTTGATCAATGGTCAAAATGATTTTTTTTAAGTCAACTACAAAGAAATGAACATAATCAGAAAAGTATTTCTATGGTCAGGTCTCAGGAGGTTATTACATAAACATAACAAGATAGCCAAATATACTTTTTCTCATGTTACTAAATTCATCTCTATAATCAATAGAAATCCTTTCAAGGAAAAGTCTAGAGTTGAAACTAGCTGATTTTCTGGAAGAGACAAATTCTTATAAAATGCTGATATACTTTTCTCATTCAGTAGGATACCAATCTTCTCGTGAACACAGTATTTTTTACCATACAGCAAAAGAAATTCAAAAAATTAACACTAAGCGGTGAATTATTTCATTTATCTGTCTCATAAATACCAATTATAGACAAGCTAATTCCCGTAAAAATTAATATTGTGCATCAAATGGTCTAAGTTGTTATGAAACTGTAGTTGGGATATGTCATTTTGCTTTTACAAGCAGACATATTCTTTGGCTTATCGTGCCAACGAAACAGCTCAGGAGGCAATTGGTCCCTTTCCCCCTAGTTATGCCAGTGAGGTGAAAGAGGTCAGATATTTGGGTGGAGGTGCAATTTTTAAAATAGTAGGCTACTGGAAGGTGCTTCTAATTTTGTAAAAAATCCTAAAATCAACCTTTGTGCTAAGAAAAGCATGATGTCATCTTCTGATGACGACTTGGATGTTCTAACTAAAACTTCTAAGCTATCTCTCAGGGTATCCCATTTGAAAAAGGAATCACAGAAAGTACCAGGTGCAATTTCTGCAAAGTATATACCATCTTAAAAGGAAGGATATAATTGATGTGCACAAAAATAAAGTAGGCGGCTGGTGCAGTAAATAACAAACCCAAACCAACTCAAAAAAAATATATATCAAGTCCGGCTGCTGCCCTAAAGAAAGCTCCCAATAGCAAAGCAAGTGACACAGAGGATAATGAATTAGTGAAATATAGAATAAGAAGAGTAGGCATACGACCATTCCTTATTTCTAATCATAGGCAGCACGATAGCGCTGCCTAAGTAAAGAATGATGTGGGCACAATGTTTTTTTCAAAACTTCGTATCACAACCCTCGGGGCGAGGGTTTTAAGTTATGCCCTGGGGGCACATAAGAACGATGTTGGCACACTGATCATTTAGTATTTTTTCCCTTTAGAGCAGGGCACTTCATATGAAAAGGGTCGTCGTAGAAACTTCAAAAGGGGCTCATTCGATTGGAAATCGAGAGTTCTAGTGCCCTTTTTAATACTCGAAAGTGATGAGGGCAACTAGCCCCCCCCACACCCATCAAGCCCCAGACATCCAATAAAAATTTTGAGATAGCCTTTTTGTTCAGCGTAGTTGATTTCCAGGTATAGAAAATGTGTTTTTGAGGAGGACACTCCCCCACAACCCTCAGGGCAAGGGTTTTAAGTTATGCCCTGGGGGCAGATAAGGTTTTTTATAGAAGGCGTTGTCGTAGAAACTTCAAAACAGGCTCATTCTACTGAAAATAAAGGGTTATGGGATATTGTCTTCATCAAAAAAATACTTTCTATCTAGAAATCAACTACGCTGAACAAAATGGCTATCTAAATATTTTGTATGCCATTTTTAATAATCGACAGTGATTGGAGGGAAACAAGCCCCCCCCCCCCGCCCAACCTTACCCGAAACACATCACAACAAAATTTTGAGATAGCCATTTTGTTCAGCGTAGTTGATTTCTAGATAGAATAAATATTTTGAGGAGAACACCCTCCCATAACCCTCAGGGCAAGGGTTATGAGGTATGCCCTTGGGGCATATAAGGTTTTTTATTGAAATCTTTTTCGTAGAAACTTGAAAAAGACTTCTTTTGATTTGAAATTCAAAGGGCTAGTGCCCTTTTAAATAGTCGAAAGTGATTTGAGGGCAGCTACCCCGCTCTCACGCCCATCTTTTCCTCAAACACGTACAATCAACATTTTGACATAAGCATTTTATTCAATATAGCTGACATTTTTCAAAATCGGTCGTTTAAGGATGGAAACCCCCCACAGCCCTCAGGGCAAAGATAATAAGTTATGCCTTGGGGGCATATAAGGTTTTTATAGAAAACTATGTTGTAGAAACTTCAAAAGGGCCCATACAATTGGGAATTGAAAGGGCTAGTGCCTTTTTTAATAGTTGAAAGTGATTGGATAGCGACTGACGCCCCTCTCACGCCCATCATTCGATTGGAAATTAAAGGGCTAGTGCCCTTTTTAATAGTCGAAAATGATTGGAGGGCAACTAGCCCCCCCCACGCCTATCATTCCCCCAAACACATCCAATAAAAATTTTGAGATAGCCATTTTGTTCAGCGTAGTTGATTTCCAGATAGAAAATTTGTTTTTGGGGAGGGTACTCCCTCACAACCCTCGGGGCAAGGGTTTTAAGTTATGCCCTGGAGGCATATAACGTTTTTATAGAAGGCCCTGTCGTAGAAACTTCAAAACAGGCTCATTCGATTGGAAATTAAAGAGCTAGTGCCCTTTTAATAGTCGAAAGTGATTGGAGTGTAACTAGCCCCCCTCCCCCCACACATGCCACTCATTCCCCCAAACACATCAAACCCAAATTTGCAGATATTCAGTTTTTTCAGCATAGTTGGGTTTCTGAGTGAAAATATATTTTTTAGGAAGATAATTACCCACAACTCCTAGGTCAACGGTTATAATTTAGGCCCTGGGGGCAAATATGGTTTGTACTCAAGGTGCGGATAAAAAAAATTCAGAACATACTTAATCGAGTGGGAATTAAAGGACTATTGTTCTGTTTGATAGTCAAAAGTGATTGGAGTGCAACTAGCCAAAATCCCCCCCCCGCCCATCATTTCCCCAAACACATCCAATCTAAATTTTCAGATAGCCATTTTGTTCTGCGTAGTTGATATCCTGATAGAAAATATATTTTTGAGGAGGATACTCCCCCACAACCCTCAGGGCAAGGGTTTTAAGTTATGCCCTGGGGGCATGTAAGGTTTTTTATAGAAGGCGTTGTCGTAGAAACTTCAAAACAGGTTCATTCGATTGGAAATTAAAGGGCTAGTGCCCTTTTTAATAGTCGAAAATGATTGGAGGGCAACTAGTCCCCACTAAGCATGGGCACTGTTTCTGTTTTCTGTTTCTGTTCTGTTTTTAAAGTACCTGTTTCTGTTCTGTTCATGCAAAAAAAAACAGAAACAGATGACCTGTTTTTTCTTTGCCTGTTCTGTTCTGTTTCTGTTTTTATAATAGCTATTTCGTCCTGTTTCTGTTTTTTTCCTACCTCTTTTTGTTCTGTTTCTGATTTTATTTAAGTGATACGAGAATGAGATATTTGAGAATTTTTAACTTACAAAATGATTTTTAGAACATAATTTTAAATTGTGTAGAAGCGTGGTTATGCCTCATGCGATTTCTAGAATTGGAACGTAAGTAAAATGATGGAACTCAGTCTGTCAAGCGTATCAAATAGTGCTGCTTGATTGTTTCAGCTAGGCATAATTAGGGACTAGGAGTCAGATGATAGTAGGTATTTGCGTAAGTGTTAGCAGTGGTGAATCCAGGAAGGACCCGGCTTCCCCCTCCAAGATTTTTTCCTGCACCCTCATTCCTTACTTTTTTCACTCCTTTGTTTAGAATAAATTTGTCAATTTCGCCAATTATTGGTACCTTTGTCACATTGGGTCCCCCCAAGATTCTGCTCATTGGTGGCCTTGTCACAATAGGCCTCGCCAGAGATTTTACTTTAGATCCGCCCCTGAATGTTAAGACGGTAAAGGTGCAGTTTAATTCCACTAAAACGACGTATTGCTTACAGTATAGGCTATTATTCCATCAATTAAGCAGGAAAGTTACACAGTTACTGTCCAGGAGAAGCAGGATACAAACAAATCACTTATTACTGTATATACTGGTTCTAGTGGTAGGGGTAGGGCCTGTGTCTCCTACATTACATGGGAAATAATTTGCACCTTTAGCCGCAAGAACTTTAATCTAACTTTTTTTATGGAATTTATGCTGCTAAATAACATTGATTTGCTACGATTACCGTGCTGACCTATACATGATAAATACTGATTATTAATTTGTAAAATTCTCTTAAATGCTTAGTCAGAGAGTAATGTAAATGTATTGAAGTCTTGTCCAGTAGAAATATAAGTTTTTGCTAGCAAATCTTTTTTGCATCAACGTAACAAGATAGCCAAATATACTTTTTCTCATGTTACTAAAATCATCTCTAAAATCCATAGAAATCCTTTCAAGGAAAAGTCTAGAGTTGAAACTAGCTGATTTTCTGGAAGGGACAAATTCTTATAAAATGCTGATATACTTCTCTCATTCCATAGGATACCAATCTTCCGGTGAACACAGTATTTTTTACCATACAGAAAAAGAAATTGAAAAAATTAACACTAAGTAGTGAATTATTTCATGTATATGTCTCATAAATACCAATTATAGACAAGCTAATTCCCGTAAAAATTAATATTGTGCTTCAAATGGTCTAAGTTGTTATGAAACCGTAGTTGGGATATTTCATTTTCCTTTTATAAGCAGACAGATTCTTTGGCTTATTCTGCCAACAAAACAGTTAAGGAGGCAATTGGTCCCTTCCCCCCCCCTAGTGATGCCAGTGAGGTAAAAGAGGTCAGATATTTGGGTGGAGGTGCAATTTTTAAAATAGTAGGCTATTGGAAGGTGCTTCTAATTTTGTAAAAAATCGTAAAATCAACCATTGTCCTAAGAAAAGCATGACGTCATCTTCTGATGACTACTTGAATTTTCGAACTAAAACTTCTAAGCTATCTCTCTGGGTATCCCATTTGAAAAAGGAATCACAGAAAGTATCAGGCGCAATTTCTGCAAAGTGTCTCTAAAGGCTAAGAGATTCTCTACCCTGACATTTATATACCATCTTAAAAGGAAGGATATAATTGATGGGCACAAAAATAAAGTATATGCGGCTGGTGCAGTAAATAACAAACCCACACCAACTCAAAAAATATATATGTCAAGTCAGGCTGCTGCCCTAAAGAAAGCTCCCAATAGCATAGCAAGCAACAAAGAGGATAATGAATTATTGAAATATAGAATAAGAAGAGTAGACATACGACTATTCCTTATTTCTAGTCATAGGCAGCACGATAGCGCTGCCTAAGTAAAGAACGATGTGGGCACAATGTTGTTTTATTTTTTTCTCCATACCCGGGCACTTCGTATCACAACCCGAGGGGGGGGGGGTTAAGTTAGGCCCTGAGGGCATATAAGAACGATGTTGGCAAAATGTATCATTTATTATTTTGTTTCCTTTAGAGCACGGCACTTCCTATAGAAAGGGTCGTCGTAGAAACTTCAAAAGGGGCTCATTTGATTGGAAATCGAGATTTCTAGTGCCCTTTTTAATATTCGAAAGTGATTGGAGGGCAACGAGCCCCTCCCCCCCACGCCCATCATTCCCCCAAAGACATCCAATCAAAATTTTGGGATAGCCATTTTGTTCAGCGTAGTTGATTTCAAGATAGAAAATATGTTTTTGAGGTGGACACTCCCCCACAACCCTTAGGGCAAGGGTTGTAAGTTATGCCCTGGAGGCTTATAAGGTTTTTTTTATAGAAGGCGTTGCTGTAGAAACTTCAAAAAAGACTCATTCGATTGGAAATTCAAAGGGCTAGTGCCCTTTTTAATAGTCGAAAGTGATTGGAGAGCAACTAGCCCCTCCCCCACGACCATCATTCCCCCAAACACATCAAATCAAAATTTTGAGATAGAATTTTGTTCAGCGTAGTTGATTTCTAGATAGAAAAAACGTTTTTGAGGAGGACACTCTCCCACAACCCTCAGGGCAAGGGTTTTAAGTTATTCCTTGGAGGTATATAAGGTTTTTATAGAAGGCATTGTAGCGTACAAACTAAAAAAAGGCTCATTCGATTTGTAATTCAAAGGGCTAGTGCCCTTTTTAATAGTCGAAAGTGATTGGAGAGCAAATAGCCCCCCCCCACGCCCATCTTCCCCCAAACACATCCAATAAAAATTTTGAGATAGTCATTTTGTTCAGCGTAGTTGATTTCCAGATAGAAAATACTTTTTTGAGGAGGACACTACCCAAAAACCCTCAGGGCAAGGGTTATAAGTTATGCCCTGGGGGCATATAAGGTTTTTATTGAAATCTTTGTCGTAGAAACGTTGAAACCCCAAACACATCCAATCAAAATTTTTAGATAGCCATTTTATTCATAGTGGTTGAGATCTTTGGAAATTTGGTCTTCAAAGGAGAGATCCCCTCCCCTCACAGACCTCAAAGCAAGCTTGTCAAGTTATGCCCTGTGGGCCTACACAGTCTTTATTGAAAGCGATGTCGTAGAAACTTCAAAAGGGCTCATTCAATTAGAAATTGAAAGAGCTAGTGCCGTTTTAATAGTTGAAAGTGATTGGATAGCGACTGACGCCCCTCTCACGCCCCCCATTTTCCCAAACACATCCAATCAAAGTGTTAAGATATCAATTTTGTTGAACATAGTTGAAAGTTCTGGAGGTTAGGTCTTTTAGGATGATAACCCCCTTAGAGCCCTCAGTGCAAGGGTTGTAAGTTATGTTCTGGGGGCATAAAAAGTTTTTGTTGAAAGCGTTGTCGTAGAAACTTGAAAAGGGCTCATTTAATTGAGAATTGAAAGGGCTAGTGCCTTTTTTAATAGTTGAAAGTGATTGGATAGCGACTAACGCCCCTCTCACGGCCACCATTTTCCAAAACACATCCAATAAGAATTTTGAGAAATCCATTGTGTTCAACGTAGTTGAACCTTTTTGGAAATCAGGTCTTTTAGGATGATGACCCCCCTCAGAGCCTTCATTGTAAGGGTTGTAAGTTATGCTCTGGGGCATATAAGGTTTATATAGAAAGTTGTTGTATAAATCATAGGCAGCGCGATTGCGCTGCCTAAGTAAAAAACGGGGACACTCGAGAACGAGATAAGAAACGGGGACTAAGTAAAGAGGAGGACACTCCCTCAAAACCCTCAGGGCAAGGGTTTTAAGTTATGCCCTGGGGGCATATAAGAACAATATTGGTACAATATATTTCTTGATAATTTTTTCCTTTAGATCAGGCCACTTCGTATCGAAGAAGTTGTCATAGTAACTTCGAAAAGGGCTCATTCAATTGGAAATTGAAGTGGCTTGTACCCTTTTTAATAGTCGAAAGTGATTGAAAGGACACTAACATCCCTTCCACGCCCACCATTTCCCGAAACACATCCACTCAAAATTTTTAGATAGCTCTTTTGTTCAGCGTAGTAAATTTCCAGATAGAAATTATGTTTTTGAGGAGGACAGTCCCTCACAGCCCTTAGGACAAGGGTTTTAAGTTAGGCCCTGGGGACGTATAAGGTTTTTATTGAAAGCGTAGAAGCTTCAAAAGGGCTCTTTCAATTTGAAACTGAAAGGAATAGTGTCTTTTTAATAGTTGAAAGTGACTGGATAGCGAGTAACACCCTTCTCACGCCCACCATTTCCCAAAACACATCCAATCAAAATTTTTAGATAACCATTTTGTTCAACGTAGTTCAAAGTTCTTGAAATTAGGTCTTTTAGGATGATAATTCCCTCATAGCCCTTAGTGCAAGGGTTTTAAGTTATGCTCTAGGGGCATATAAAGTTTATATATAAAGTTGTTATAGAAATGTCAAAATGGACTCATTTGATTGGAAATTGAAATTGCCCTTTTTAATAGTAGAAAGTGAGTGGAGAGTAATTAACCCCCCTCTTACGCCCACCATTTCCCCAAAAACATTCAATCAAAGTTTAGAGATAGCCATTTTGTTAAACATAGTGGAAAAATCTGGAAATTATGTATTTAAGGATGAGCCCCAAGGGCAAAGGTTGTAAGTTCTGCCCTGAGGACATATAAGGTTTTTATAGATAGAGTTGTCGTAAAACTTCAAATGGGGCTCATTCAATTGGAAATTGAGAGGGCTAGTTCCCTTTGTAATAGTCAAAAGTGATTGAAGGGTAACTACCCCTCCTCCCTCTCACGCCCACCAGTCCTCCAAACACATCCAATCAAAATTTTCAGATAGCCATTTTGATCAACGTCGTTGAAAGTTCTGGAAATTAGGTCTTTGCGAATGACACCCCCCCCAGCACTCAGGACAAGGGTTGTAAGTTATGCCCTGGGGGCATATAAGGTTTTTATTGAAAGCGTTGTCGTAGAAACTTCAAAAAGGCTCATTTGAATGGAAATTGAAAGGGCTAGAGTCATTTTTAATAGTTGAAAGTTATTGGAGAGCGACTACCACCTCTCTCACGCGCAACATTTCCCCAAACACATACAATCAAAATTTGAGATGGCTATTTTGTTTAACGTAGTTCAAAGTTCTTGAATTTTGGTCTTAGAGAATGACCACCACTCTAACAGACCTTACGGTAAGGTTTGTAATTTATGCCCTGTTGGCATATAAGGTGTTTATAGAAAGTGTTGTCGTTTCCAATAGGCTCATTCAATTGGAAATCAAAATGTCTAGTGCCCTTTTTAATAGTCGGAAGTAATTTGAAGGATTGACATTTCTATAGTAAAGATCAATGTCGATATAATATATAATTTTTTGTTCCTGTTGTTGTTTAGACCAGGACACTTCGTATCGAAGGAGTTGTCGTGGGAATTTCGAAAAGGCTCATTCGATTGAAAATAGAAAGGGCTGATGCCCTCTTTAATAGTCGAAAGGGATTGGAGGGCAACTAATCCCTCTTCCACTCCCACCCTCCCACCCCCACTCTCCCATTTGCCCATTATGTTTAAAAACTAAATGTTGCCTTAAGATAAAATCAAAATGCACTGTGATAATGCCAATTCCCAATTAGGCATCTCAGCAGCATCCCAAAAACGACTGAGGGTATTATGTTCAAACTTTCGTTGATACTTCTGCTCTTAAAATTTAACCAACTCAAAATAGCATAAGTATACCCAAGCTATCAAAGAAAGTAAACAGATTTTTTTGCGAATGGATTCAAGTTTTCCATTTCAGGTCAACTAGAGGAGGTATGAAACTAAAGCAAACAGTACTATTTGTGTCCTGATTTTTAAAAGGGTGTAGGTTGTTAAAAATTGCTGAAAATTTTTCTTCAGCATACAAATAGCAGGCAAAACTATAAAGTCTTAAAAAACGAAAAGATTTAAAGTATTATTTTCTTTTTCTATGAAAAGATTATGTCAATATAAAACGAATAGAATTTAACTAAAAAATTTTTTCCACAAAATAAGTTTTTCAAAGAAAATTAATGAACTCTATTAAACAAAAAATGAGCAAAAATAAAATCAAAAAATCTACAAGGCGTGAAACTAACACAAATCAGCATTGATAAATAAACGAAACCCAAAACGAACAGAAATTACAATAAATAAGCGAGTCAAACTCAAATCGAGCAGAAATTAACATAAGGTGGGTGCAAAACCCCTTTGCCTTCCCAAGGCCAGACCAAAACTTGTACTTTACTGAAAAAATTCCAAATGAATGTGCATTGTCAGTTTAATATACATATACTGATATTTAGTAATCAAAATGTTAATATTATTTGATTTATCAATGTTATAAAAGTAAAAAAAATTATGTTTTTTCAGTAAAGTGCCAATTTTGTTCTGGCCTAGGGAAGACATAGGGGTTTATTTGAGGGGTATGATTTGAAAAATTTCACACAAATTGGCTTGGAAATAATTAATCTTAAAAGGCTGCCTTAAGCTGTAAGATAACAAAAAAATTTTAATTGGCAGTAAGAAGTGTCATTTTCCCGTGCATTTTTCTTCTTTCTTACTTTTGTTTAAGATGACTTCCACACATCAGGATAGAGTGGAGGGGGGAAGTATGGTCTGTAGGGAAAAATTTTCTCCTCCCAAATCAACTATATGCTCTGCTTAAATACTAATGACTTTGAGCTGACTGCGTAATTTCATGCTGAAATTTTTTTTTTTTTCCAAATGTCTCGAATAACTAATATGTATTATAAACATATAAGTCTATTTTTGGAATGGGAAAATGGAAGTAAAATAACCATAAAGAAAAAAATGATAGCGATATTTAAGTGCGCAGACAATTTTTCGTCCCTATATTAGAAAAACTGCTCTTTTTGTGGAAAAATGCTCCAAGAGTACTAGGTTTTCTCAAAAGTGTTACCGCCACACAAAAGCACTACCCCTGGCAAGTTTAGTTTTTGATCAAAAACAGCTGTTTAAACAGCTGTTTTTGATCAAAACAGCTGTTTTCTGTTTTTACCAAAAAACAGATCAGAAACAGAAACAGGTATTCTGTTTTTTGTTGACCTGTTCTGTTTCTGTTCTGTTTTATTCAAGCCCTGTTTATTTTTTTTCTGTTTCTTCAGAAAAACAGAACAGTGCCCATGCTTAGCCCCCACCACGCCTATCATTCCCCCAAACACATCCAATCAAAATTTTGAGATAGCCATTTTGTTCAGCGTAGTTGATTTCCAGATAGAAAATATATTTTTGAGGAGGATACTCCCCCACAACCCTCAGTGCCATGGTGTTAAGTTTTGCCCTGAGGTCATATAAGGTTTTTGCAGACAGTATTGTAGTAGAAACTTCAAAAAAGGCTCAATCGATTGGGAATTAAAGGGATAGTGCCCTTTTTAATAGTCGACAGTGATCTGATCGTAACTAGACCCCTCCCCCCTTCCCCACGCCGATCAATTCCCCCAACACATCCAAACAAAATTTTCAGATAGCCATTTTGGTCAGCAGAGTTAATTTCCAGATAGAAATCATGTTATTGAGGAGGATACTCCCCCACAACTCTCAGAGCAAGGGTTTTAAGTTATGCCCTGGGGGCATATAAGGTTTTTATAGAAGGCGTTGTCGTAGAAACTTCAAAACCGGCTCATTTGATTCGAAATTAAAGGGCTAGTGCCCTTTTTAATAGTCGAAAGTGATTGGAGTGCACCTAGCCCCCCCCCCCCCGACGCCCATCATTCCCCAAACACATCCAATCAAAATTTTGAGATAGCCATTTTGTTCAGCGTAGTTGATTTCCAGATAGAAAATATGTTTTTGAGGAGGACACTCCCCCACAACCTTCAGGGCAAGGGTTTTGAGATATGACCTGGGGGCATATAAGGTTTTTATAGAAGGCGTTGTTGTAAAAACTTCAAAAAAGGCTCATTCGATTGGAAATTCAAAGGGATAGTGCCCTTTTTAATAGTCGAAAGTGATTGGAGAGCAACTAGCCCCCCTCCCCCACGCCCATCATTCCCCCAAACACATCCAATCAAAATTTTGAGATAGGCATTTCATTCAGCATGGTTGATTTCTTGATAGAAAATATATTTTTGAGGAGGACAATCCCCCACACCCTCAGGGCAAGGGTTTTAAGTTATGCCCTGGGGGCATATAAGGTTTTTATAGAAGGTGGTGTCGTAGTAACTTCAAACAAGAGTTATTTGATTGGAAATTAAAAGGGCTAGGGGCCTTTTTAATAGTCGAAAGGGATTTTAGGGCAATTAACCCCTCTCTCATGCCCCCTTTTCCCCAAACACATCCAATCAAAATTTTGAGACAGCCATTTTATTAAACGTAGTTTTAGGTTCTGGAACTTTGGTCTTTGAGGAAGAAAATTTCCCTACGGCCCTCAGGGTAAGAATTGTAATTTAAGGATTCTCTGAATGCTTCCCATTATTTCTTATGGAAGGGATGCTTGTATAAACTTTGGAGAGGTCTCATTTGACTGAAAATTGAAAGTTCTTGTTCACTTTTTAAGAGTCAATAGAGATTGGAGGGTGACTAGCCCCCCCCCCCCTCCTCCACGCCCTAAATGCACCAGATAAAAATTTTGAGATAGACATTTTGTTAAAATAGTTCAAAGTTCTGATAACAAAAAAATCCGGTGTCGACACAGCCCACCAGGGCCCGGGGGTAGGCGTTGTAAGTTATGCCCTGGGGCATAACTTATTAAAGGGGGTTTATAACTTATGGGAAGGGGTTTTGTACGGGAAGAACACATAGGAAATCTATTATAATTATTACAATTATAAGGCTAAAATACATACTCTGAGATAGATGTAAAATTGTTTTGACGAACAAAATCCTATTAAGGTCAATTCCAAACAATCGTGATTTCTTTGTGTCAGCAAGTGAAATAGTCTAAATCCCCTTATTGTATACATTTTTTCAATCTATTCACTGGTTTTAATCACTGTCCAGAAGTTACGCACGCTGTCTATAGTTCATATATAAGGTTTTTATAAAAGAGGTAATCGTATAGACTTTGAAAAAAGCCTCATTCGATTTAACTTGAAAGTTCTAGATCCATTTTTTAAAGTCAAGAAAAATCGGACAGTAAGCACCCCCCACGCCATAAAAACTTGAAACTTTTTCAAATCAAAAAGGAACAAAAATTAATTAAAAAACCTTTCAGAAAATTAAGTTTTTCAAAAAAAATTATAAACCATTTTAATCTTAAGATAAGGAGATAAAAATACCTTTTAATATTCCAACTCGAAACGACCGGAAATAACTATTAAAGAATAAATGAGACCCAAAACGAACAGAAATTAAATAAACAATCATAGCAAAAAAAAACTTACAAACAGTAATAATATAAATGAATATATAGATACTAAAGCGAGTAATGCTTTGATTAAATATGAAAATGAAGCTTAAAACGAAAACAAATATTTTACTATTAAAGTATAAATTAAATTTACAACGAACAGAAATTAAATAAGAATAAATGCGAACAAACATACAATATATATTAATGTAAATGAATAAATAAATCTTAAAACGAGTGAAACTTAAATTGAATATGCAAATCAAGTTTGAATCGAATAAAAATAACTACAAACAAGAGTTTCGCTATCGCCTCACTGCAGAAGCCTAAAACCTACTGCGTGATTGGCGCTTTACTGAAAACAATTCTTTCATTAATTAAGATTCTAGTGAATAAATGTTATTATTTTCATACCGAAATTACAATGCACATTTTTTTTCAGTAAAATCGTTCGGTTTTTTTTTCAGTGAGGTACAATATATTACCGAGCTCTTGGCAAGCATATGAGTATTGAACCCTATCCATACTAAAATATGCTTGTTTGAACTTCTTAGCTGAAACTCATTGAAGTTTTTCTTCGTTTTGAATTTCATTTATTTATTGATACTGATTTGGGGTAGTTGTATGCTTGGTAGATTATATGATAGTCCAGACGCTCTCTTACTTTTGTTGAAGATGACTTCCACACATCAGGATAGAGTGGAGGGGAAAATGGTCTGGAGGGGAAAATTTCCCCCTCCCAAATCAACTATATGCTCTGCTTAAATACTAATGACTTTGAGCTGACTGCGCAATTTCATGCTGAAATTTTTTTTTCCAAATGTCTCGAATAACTAGTATGTATTATAAACATAAAACTCTATTTTTGGAATAGGAAAATGGAAGAAAAATAACCATGAAGGAAATAATGATAGCGATATTTATGTGCGCAGACAATTTTTCGCCCCTATATTAGAAAAACTGCTCTTTTTTGTGGAAAAAATGCTCCAAGAGTACTAAGTTTTTTCAAAAGTATTACCGCCACAGAAAAGCACTACCCATGGCAAGTGTAGCTTTTTTTTATCAAAAACAGCTGTTTAAACAGCTGTTTTTTTTATCAAAAACAGCTGTTTTCTGTTTTTACCAAAAAACAGATCAGAAACAGAAACAGGTATTCTGTTTTTGTTGACCTGTTCTGTTCCTGTTCTGCTTTATTCAAGCCCTGTTTATTTTTTTTCTGTTTCTTCAGAAAAACAGAACAGTGCCCATGCTTATTTAGGATACAAACATCGAAACGTTGATAGTCGAACTATTGTTAGCTATAATGACTTTAAAACAGTATAACCATTATTTTGTTTTGACGTTTCAAAACACGAACCTAATATTTATGCATCTGGATCAAATGTTGATATAGAAATTAAACTTTTGTTAGATCAAGAGCCTGCTGATTCATACAACATTTACTGCATTACATATTGAGAAAGAAAAGCAAACATGGAAGTCATTGATCATAAGTTATATGTTAATCTATAAATTATTTTCGATTCAGAAAATTTGTTTAATAAAATAATTTACAAATAAATAGAGAAACTTTTAAGAGAAATGAAAGTGGAAAACAAATACAATCGAACCGTTAAGAAAGAAGACTTAGACATTGGAATAGAATACATAATTCAAGCAATGAAAAACGTAGCAACTAAATATGGTAATAAACTTGTTATTATTATTAATTTTGAGGGTGAAATGGTTGATATTTTTGCACCAAAACGATTTGATTCTAAAGCAGCTGATTTTGAAAAGAAATTTAAAAAATTAGAAAAAGATAAAAGGTATGATTCTAAAGGTTATTGAAAGAAAAGCGAAAGATAATAATAATTATCTAGATATTGATATTGAACTTAATTAGTAGTATATCGAACTATCTAATAAATATTAAAATATTACTTTTTATCAGTAGTATAAGAAGAAAGGGATATTTTTTAAATTACTTCAAAAATTCTTATTTCAGAAGAACTTTTTAGTTGTTAAAGCCCATGATGGAAAATTGTTAAAATGTTGGGAATTTTCATTTAAAATGGGGTGAATTCAATTGAAAAGAGGGTAAATTGAAGGGGTGAGATAGGTGAGGCTGCTCCTGTATTTCTTATACTACTCCCATTTCTGATATTTAGAACTAAGTTTAACCTAACCTAACTTTAACTTTTACCATCATACGTTGCATAAGACTGAAAAAGCTGACTTGCAAAGCGAATTGAATCGAAGCAGAGAAAAAGGAATTTCGAACATTCACCAGTGAATGTTGACATTAACTAGATTTCGGTCATTCACCATAACAAATCAATAAAAATAGCATGTGCATGTACATAATATGAGGAATGTGGCTGAACACAGCTATTAAATTTGGACGGTTGTTAGGGCAACATTTCTTAGGTTTAAATATAGAAAAAATGACTAATATGATTTTACTCCTAAATAAGGGTAAATTTTATTTTTAATTTTTTTTTACAAAATAGATGTCCGAAATCAGGGACTGTCAAATTGTTGAGGTATTATCCTAGGCACAAGATTACCAGAGGGATAAACTAGATAGTTAAGTAAATTCATAAGCTCTAGATGAAGGGGTATTATCTTTTTTAAGCCGAAGAAAATCAGAATCATTAAAAAATCTCATGAAAAGCTGTAAGTGACCAGTTGAGCAAGAAATGCTCAACTGGTCTTGTAGCTACAGGGCAACTTCAAACACCAATTTTGACCTTTATTTCCTAGAGAGTACCTTCTTGTACCAATTTTACCAGTTTTACTTACCGATTTTTTATTTTACGGTAATTTTCCAACACAAAGCACCAGGCTGCCTGAGGACAACACAGCATTGCATGCTCATCTTCCATTCCAATCTATTTAAAGCATTCCTCTTTACACCCTCCCACAAAGTTCCCAGTACCCTTAAATCTTTCCTTACAACATCCTCCTAACCCAACCAAGGACAACATGCTTTCCATTTAGTCCTAGACAGGTGTCCAAAAAGGACAATCTTTGGCAATCTGTCATCCTTCATCCACAGAATGTACCCTAGCCATCTCAACTTTTCTCTCATTATAGTCATAAAAAGCAGGATTGATCTACACTTTTTGTACATACAGCCTAGTGTTTGAAATATGGTCAGGTATCCAAAACAATCCATAGGCAATTTCTCTGGAAAACATCTAGCAAATCATCCTGTTTTTTTTAGTGCCAAAACTTCAGAATCATGATTAACCACTGTAATCACTGTAACTTTTAATATTCTAATCTTTGTTCATAGATACTACTCATCCAAACATGTTTTCAACTGTGAAAAAAACCCACGGGCCTTGCCATTCTACTTTTAATATATTCACTGCACCCATCATCTTTACTAATAATACTATCAAGGTAAGTGAAGCTGTTCACTTGATCAATCTTTTCATTACCCAATGTTACCTTTTCGTCTTCACTTATTCCTAGCATTAGCAACTCAGTCTTCTTAACGGTAATTTTCTAACCTATTCTAGCACCTTCCATTTGTAAATCCTCTAAAAGTTCATTCCTTTAGCTCACACTTTGCTCTCCAATGCTTAAATCATCAGCATAATGAAAGTTCAGGAAAATTTACTTCCCCATTGAATTCCATGTTCTACCATTGACTTTTCTGCACCCCTTAAGACAAATCCCATCAAAATGATTTATATAAATGGGGGATAAAACACAACCCTGCTAAACTCCCCATTTAGTACAAAACCAGCTACTAACCTCATTTCCTTTGTTAACTGCAGCAGTGTTATATGCAGCATGTATGCAAAATGCATAGGACAAATCGCTTTAATGAAGTGAGAATTCTTTTTTAACTTCAAACTGTCTAAATACTTTACCCCCCCCCCTAATGTGCAAATATATAGCCTAAATTATATATTTCCCATCTTTTCTGTCACTTGTCTTTGTCTTCTCTCACACTAAGCTGAAAGAACATTACAAAGAAATCAGTTTGTTCTTAAGTTTTATATAGCATAAACTTGAGTGTTTGCTGCATATTAATTTTTAAAAAAAACTAAGTTTTTCCAAGGGAAGTAAAGAGCAAAGTTGAAACTTAAAATAGACAAAAATTATTACTTCACAGCCTAGCTAATACATATCAATAAAATAATAACCAACTAATTATGTATCCCTATGCTTTTAGGACAATAAAAAACTAGCGCTTTACTGAAAACACAAAAGTCAAGTATACAAAACAGGAATATTGATTTGGGAGTCAAAAGTAAGTATGTAGCCTGACAACAATAAACGAATCTGTAAAGCTTTTCATAGTCTTACACCAGTTGTGATATCAGTAACTTTCAGTATACAATTAAAATTATCTTAAAAACAAACGCGCAAAATTAAATATATTTTTAATAACCTCGAAGTAATTGAACAGCATTCAGAAATATTGGATTGATCTACCAGGTAGCATTTTGGTCTCGCCAGCTATAATATCAATAGTGAGTAATATTGTAAGAAATATGCTTTAGTATTACTTGGAATAAAGATCAAATAAGACATAATATGAACTCTGGAAATACGAATATTTCTCTCTTACAACAGTGAATTTTAAGCTATGAAATTGGGTACAAACTGATCATGACATGTACTTTTCAGAACAGAAACAAGAGCCAGTCATTGAGCTGAGCCATTATGCAGAAGTGATATCAAATTAAAGGTAAAAAAAATAAAGCAGCCATCCTAAAGTGAATTGTCACTTTATCTTGTAAGGGATTGATAATATTTTTATTCTGTTCTAAGTGTCCTTAATTGGTTTGCTTTTACTAAACTAAACTCCTATATTATTTTGTGCTTTCAGTAAAGAGCTAGTTTTCTATAATCCTTAAAGCATAGGGTAACATAATTAGTTGGTTTATTTGTGCTAGTTTCATTAATATAGATTAGATAGGATGTGAAGTAATAACTTTAATCTGTTTCAAGTTTCAACTTTGCTCTTTACTTCCCTTGGAAAACCTTAATTTTTTAAAATTAATCTCTGATCGTTTTTGATTAAAATTAATGTAGAAACAACGCTGCCATGATCATTTTTATTTATACACAATAATGTATGTTTGTGTTAAGTTTTAATGTACTCCTTAGTTTCAGTTGAAAACTTATTTTAACATAATTTCTAATTATAACCCAATCTAGGGGAGATAAAACACCTCTAGAAAATATTGCAAACAACCTTGACAGCTACAAAAACTTTCAGTCTATAACATTTTGTTCATTATCCATACTTCACAAAACTACATGTTTTTCAGGAACGTTTGTTTTTCAATGAGCAAAAAGCTGTTTTTACTTGGCCGACTTCTGAAAAATCCATAATGAAAAGGCTTAATAAATCACCTACTGACTAGCAGAAACTAGAAGGCTACTGTAACAAAAGAGAGCTGTCTAAGGGCTCATTTAAAAAATTATACTTATACCTAATCGCTTTTTATAAATTTGACTTGATAGCACATTCCCACAAAGCGCACTTTCAGTTATTTCCGCCATTTTTTTTTTATGGAAAAAGGGCCTTTTCCAATGAAATGACCGAAAAAGCTATTTTTCAAAAACCTAGGCAGAAGCAAGAAACTAAGGAGGCAAGAATGTTTCTTCCCCTCAATTACCTCAGTCAGAACTAGCACACAGGCTTCATCACAGAGTGAAGTTTGAAGGTTCAATTAAAACTGTTGATCATTCAAGCTTAATTTTTGGTATATATTTTTAGTAGAAAGGTTTTTAGTTTTAGTTAATTTGTTTTTGCATCAATCTTTTACTTTTAAAATGAGTAGGCAATTTATGAAACTTACTAAGTGTCTGGAGGGGGAGTATGTGTGAGGGATTCTTACAAACCTCAAGTTAAGGGCTTTGAACCACAATTATTGCAATGGTACTGTTTTATGCTACCAAACTCTTCAACTTAGGAAGTGACACCAAAAGTACTTTTTTTAGTGCTATATGGCATTTATGGATGGTAAAATTGATCTAAAGCATGTATATAAGAGTAATAGAATTAAAATGAGCCTTCCCAGGATATGCTTTAAAAAATAAGTGCATCATATTTACAAAAATAGTGGATTATCTGAAAAGCAATCACAAGAAGGGACAAACAATGATTGAAAAAAAATCCAAGCTGGAATCAAATGCATGATTATCTAACTTGAAGTCCAGCACTGTACTAACAGAACCATGTCTCTAAGAATGTAATTTAATATATTGGTGTTTGTAGGACTTTAATTGCATAGCTTATTAAGGGAGCCTAGAGGAGGAACATGCAGGAGGTGTTCTTGCAAACCTCCAGTTAAGGGTTTTGGACTATAATTACTAGTGATACCATTTTATACTTCCATGATTTTCCACTTAAGAAATTGCACCAAAAGTGTTGTTTTCAGTGCTATATCTCACTCGCAAATGGTAGAATTGATATAAAGCTCATAGATATGAGCAAAAGTTTGCAAATGAACCATTAAACAACACTCTAAAAAGTTCTGGTGGCCCACTAGCCCCAGCTTTTCCACTTGTGACATTGCACCTAAAGTGGTGTTGTTAGTGCCATTTGAAACTTGCAGATGGTGGAATTCATAGGAAGTACGTAAATGTCTATCTAAAATGTTTTGGTAGCCCACTAGCCCTACCCCTTGAGAAACAGAATAGAAAGTGCCTTCTTTGTGCCATATGGCACTTGCAGATGGCACATATGAGAAATAGCTTTTGAATGAGCTCTTAGGCATCTCTATGATGTTCTAGTAACCCACTAGGCCTGGAAAACTAGAAGAAAAAAAAGACCATTTTAAGGTTTTTTTAACTTTTAGTTACAAGTTTTA
Organism: Artemia sp. Qi Xiang Cuo; assembly: GCF_049724085.1. Lineage (NCBI taxonomy): Eukaryota > Metazoa > Arthropoda > Branchiopoda > Anostraca > Artemiidae > Artemia > Artemia sp. Qi Xiang Cuo. The sequence continues at coordinate 44,028,298 of NC_142803.1, forward strand.
GGGCTGTGGTTTGCCTTTTACTAGATTACAACTAAGCCTCAACCATGATAAACAGTTTGTTGCAAATTCTCTCCAGAAACTAGTTAACATTGAAATCTGTGAAATCTAATAGATAGTGAATTTGTGAAAACCTAGTAAATATAAGCAATAGCTTACAAATGGTAAAATTGATGAAAAAGCAGGTATCTATGAGTAATAACTTTCAAATAAGCCATTAAACATCACTCTTCATTCATCACCATTAAACATCACTCAGATGGTGGAATTTATAAAAAGCACATAGATATGCAAAATAGCTTTTGAATGAGCCATTAAGAATCTCCCTATAATGCTCTGTTAGCCTGCTAGGCCTGCTGAAAAAAAAAAACAGGAACAAGATCAGTGCTACTGATGCAAAAGTGATTTTCCTTGTTGTTCAAGGAGGGGGACTGTAATTTTACTGTGTAAGGTTTTGTCCATGCTCATTCCAATGGTACATTTTTCATTTTAATCTTATGCCATTTTTGAGGGGTTTTAGGTTTTTATTTGAAATCACCATAAATTTCTTTTTGCAATAAACTTTTACTTTTAAGACAAACTAAAATAATAGTTACCATTCCCAAGTCAGTGTCAGGTGACAATTTTTTCACTAGGCAATTTTTTTTTCAAAACGCGGTTTTTAACTGTTGGTTACTATGGGCTGTGGTTTGCTCTTTACTAGGTTGCAGCTACCACTGCAACCATGATCAAACAGTTCATGGTAACAAACTGTAAGTAAGGAGTGACCTGGCCCCCTTATTATGGCTTATTATGCTGATTCCAAATTAATAAATTAATAGTCTTACCCATCAAAAGCTACAAACTTAAAAAATGTGTCTAATTTTTGAAAAAAGTTGGGAAAGTGGCTGTGGCTTGCTCTTTACTAGGTTGCAGCTACTACTGTAACCGTGATCAAACAGTTCATAGTAACAAACTGTAAGTAAGGAGTGACCTGGCCCCCTTATTATGGCTTATTATGCTGATTCCAAATTAATAAATTATAGTCTTACCCATCAAAAGCTACAAACTTAAAAAATGTGTTTAATTTTTGAAAAAAGTTGGGAAAGTGGCTGTGGCTGTGGTTTGCTCTTTACTAGGTTGCAGCTACTACTGTAACCATGATCAAACAGTTCATGGTAACAAACTGTAAGTAAGGAGTGACCTGGCCCCCTTATTATGGCTTATTATGCTGATTCCAAATTAATAAATTAATAGTCTTACCCATTAAAAGCTACAAACTTAAAAAATGTGTATAATTTTTGAAAAAAGTTGGGAAAGATCACCTTGAAGTCATAGAAATTTAATCAAAATCACACCATCTGATTCAGTGTATCAAACAATCCTATGGTAGGTATTTCAAGCTCATATCTGTAAAAATGTGGAATTTTGTAATTTTTTGCCCGAAGAAAGATCACAGATGTGTATTTATTTGTTGTTGGTTTTTTTTTCCAGAGGTGATTGTATCAACCCAGTAGACCTAGAACATTGGGAGAGGGCTCATTCTAGTGGAAATGAATAGTTCTAGTGCCTTTTTTAAGGGACCAAAAAATTGGAGTGCAACTAGGCCCCATTTCATGCCATTTTTTCCCAAAACCATCCAATCAATATTTTGAGATAGCTTTTTTATTCAGCATAGTTGAAAGGCTCAATGACTATGTCTGGAGATAAAATGGCCTGCTACAGCCCCTGGGGAAGGGTTTTTAAAGTATAAAATTTCCCCATTGTTTATGTATAGTATTTGTTATTAGGAAGTACACACATTTTTTGGGTGGGGAGGGGAGGACAGATTTTCTGCTGGGAGGATTTTGCACAGGGAGAATTTTCCATGGAGAGAGAAGTTTCCAGGGGGTGAACTTTGAGGGGAAATGTTACACTGGCTGATTTTCCCTAAATTCCTATACAAAATTTCTTTATATACTGAAAAACTGTAGCATGAAAAGTGAGGTATTGAGGAGGGGACAATCTCCCTCATATTCTTAATAATTTCTGTTTGTTTTAAGTTTTAATGTTGCTCCTTACTTTGAGTTTAATTTTTTTTTTTTTTTATTGAGCCTTAGAGACAAACAAGGATTATTATTTACTTACCATTCATTACTATGAAGAATTTGATTTTTTTTTTTGTTACTTTAACCAAATCATATAGAAAAAATGTTTATGGAAAACTGGAAAGGAGTCACTCCGTCAGAAATTAGAACTTATATTTTTCCTTTTTAAGTGTTAAAATCTATTGGCAAGCAGCCACCAATGGGACAATGCACAAATTTTCCATGATTTCCCCTGTTCTGCTCTCTTTCCTTTGGTTTCCTTATAATCACTCTCATAGTCTTAAATTTCTAGGGGGGATACCCCCCCCCCTGCTGGGGCCAATGTTTGGAAAGAGCATAAAAACGCATTGAATGGTATGTTCAATACATTTGTAGGCCACTTATGTGAATTATTCAAATATTTATCTTTCAATTAATGGTTTTTCAACATAAAATTTCACCTCCTTTTTCAACAAGGTTCTTGCATTCACAAATGAGGTAAAATTCTAGTTGAGGAAGGAATATCAAACTTTCAGGGACAACTAAAATATGACCTGTGAAAGTATTTTAATGTCCTTATTTCCACCCCTTCCCCTCTATATTATTGGGTTATTGCAAATTATAACTTATTTTCTGTGCATATTTGATCCTATATTACTGTTAAAAGTATAAATATGTGCTTACCTGAAAAAGTTTCAATTTCATTGTGAAACTAATACTATTTTCACCAAATATAATTTTGTTAGATTGCAACTTTCTGTTTATGATATATAAGCTAGACATAAACTGTATCCAAGATTATCATTTTTTTTTTTTTTTTTTTTGGCTCAAGAGACTTGTGCTTTTGATTAAGGGTAAACAGACTGCTATGCTATGAAAGCAAAAGTGATTTCTTCTGTACAAAGGTGGATCTAGAACAAAACCTTGGGGGAGGGGGAGGGGTTGGTAATGTGACAAGGGTGCCAATAAGTGACAAGTTTATTTCAAAAGAAAAAATGGATTGAGGGCAACAAAAAAATCTTGGGGTCCCTGGGTCCTCTTATACATTGTTTCCAACCATGCTAATTCTAATGGCATACTTTTAATTTGATCTGATGCAATTTCTTAGGGGGTCTTGGGCAAATTTGTTTTAAATTATTGGGAAACAATAGAAAACATTGGAAAACCATGATTAAAAAAAACACATGGTACTAATATGCCTGATCCTAATACCAATATTTACATACCAATACACATAATATTCATACATCAGATACTGATACAGCGTACCACCCTTTCCCCAGGGACTATGGAGGGTCCCATCCACATCATCACCAAAATCCTAGATATTGGATTTTTTAACTATGTTGAACAAAATGGCTATCTCAAAATTTTGATTGGATGACTTTGGAGAGAGAGGGCCTTTAGGGAGGGTGGTAAATTTTTCATTATTCATATTATTGACCTACAAATAAAGCAAAGATACCATTTGATGCCCTTTTATGCTCTTTCCAAATATAATAATCATTTTTGTCGGAAATGAATTTTAACCCCACCCCTATATATACCAGTCCAGGGTTTATATTAGCACATGAGGGGGGTGGGGTTAAATTTCAGCTTACCTCCCATTTACATAAGAAATAAAATTTACCCCACCCCCTAATGTGAAAATATATACCCTGAATTGGTATATATAGGGGTGGGGGTATAATTCATTTCCAACAAAAATGATTATTATATTTGGAAAGAGCATAAAAGAATGCATTGAGTGGTTTGTTTACTTTATTCATAAGTCAATAATATGAACAACAAAAAATTTACCAGGAGGGTGGCTAGTTGCCCTCAAATCTTTTTGGTCACTTAAAAAAGCCAATAGGCTAGCAAATTTAATTTCCATTCAAATGAGCTATTAGACATCTCTCTATCATAGCCTAACCTATGGAGGGTCATGGTTGGCTATCCTATGCTACTTCTGTGTTTTGGGATAATGCTTTAATTTGATTGTATTTAGCATAGGCTATAATTTGTAGGCTAGTAGGCCTATGTTTTTTGTAAAAACTGAATACTCATAATTTAGGTTCTGATTTCACTCCTGAAATTTTCATTCTCCTTGTGCAAGCATTTTCCAATTTTGATTCTTGTGGCAGGGCTGGATCTAGGGGGATGGGGGCAATTACCCTGGATGGCATGACTGAGCTTGGTAAAACAAGCTTAATTTGTACCATTACAGGCAAAAATTGTAATATTTATCATATGCTTCTATTTCCATCTTCAGTTTATCTTCCAGATGTGCATCTCCAGGAATTTTGATCCAAATTCTTTCCTGAAAGGGGTCATTTCATCTGTTGCCAAAAAAGGAAAAGATCCAAACAAATGCCAATCTTATAGACCCATAACCGTCTTGCGCATCTTGAGCAAAGTGTTTAAAAATGTGATCTTCTCTAAGCTTGATACTGGACACTTTGGGGACAATCAGCTTGGATTTCAGAAAGGTCTTGGGTGCCCAGAGACTCATTGCCTTCTTGCTAACATACTTATGGACTCGGAAGGAAAAAAAGTTGCCTCTGTATATGTGCACTATTGATATATCAAAAGTATTTGATAGCATCAATCACATGAAAGCTATGAATGCTCTACTATACAATGGAGTAAGTTTGAGCATAGTGAGTACTCTAAAATTTTGGTACAAAAATTCAACTGTGTTGGCCAAGTGGAAAGGCAAAATTTCAGATCATGAAAAAATCAGAAGAGGTGTAAGGCAAGGCAGCGTTCTAAGTCCTCTTATTTTCAAACATGCCATCTCCAAGATTCTGGGCTATATCTTGCCCTCTCTCCTATTGCATGGTACTGACCTACCTTACTTGACATATACTGACGATGTCCTTCTGCTCAGTAGATCCAAAGAAGACTTACAAGAGAACTTGAATCGAATCATAAGTGATTTTCAATCTATTGGGCTTTTTATCAACATTGATAAGTGTGAATTCTTGTCCTTTAATGCACTGCAAAGTGATTCTGTCAATCTTGGAAATCATGTTGTCCCTACAGTATTGGAGCTGAGATATCTTGGTATAACAATTGCAGAAACAATTATTAAAACTAGACAAGCAATTGTTAAGCAAACAACTAAAGCCATTAAATGTGCTTATGAATCTGTAGTGTCAAATTGCAGATGCTACTCCAGGAAATCTCTTGCCTTGATTTATTGTTCAGTCTGCTCACCACACATAACTTACCTTGCCAGTGCATCCCACATGCTGTCAGTGAGAGACACTGAAAACATCAGAAAGTGCTACTATAAATTTGCAAAGTTGTTACTGTACATACCCAAGCCTTATAGGAACTCCCACCTTGAAAAATATGGTCTTAAGGAGCCATCCAAACAATGGTCTAGCATTCAAAATAATTTAGTGATAAAAGTTAATTTATATAGCCTAGACAATGTTTCTGGTAAATTTCTGCCAAATCATATTATTGACTTATGCATAAAGTGAATATACCACTTGATTCCTTTTTTTATAGCCTACTGATTACGATTACAGTAATAATTTCTACTGTAAATTAATTTCTGCCCCCCCCCCCTATATAATCCACGTAAAGTTTTATGTATATACAACCTAACCCTGAATTTGGACATTGAGGGGGGGGGGCTGAAATTAAATACCGATAGAAGTGATTATTATATTTGTAATAAGCATAAAAAAGGCATTAAACTGTGAATTAACTTTATTCCTAACTCAATAATATGATTTGGTAGAAATTTACCATATTTCTCACCTGCATTTACTTGAGTGTTGTGAATTAGCCTACACTGAGTGTTGTATCTTTATCTTTTTGAAGCTGGTTTCTTTTTCTTTTCTCTTTTTGTAGTGCTCCACTATAATCTATTTTTTTATATGGTGGGTAAATAAGTGTTATTATTAGTATTGATGGTGCAGCAGGGGAACCAAAGTCCACATTTGGGTCCCCTGAGAAAACCCTTACTTCAACTCTGTCTTGTAGAACTTGCTCAGGTAGATAACCTGGTAAAAATAAATAGCCCTTAGAGATTCTCTATAGTGATACTATAGATAAAAGTACGATCAGCGTCACTAATACCTGCTTGGAATAGATTACTCTCTTACCATATCCCAAAAGTTAGTTTATTTTTAAATAGTGCCCATGTAAATTTAAAAAATGCTGTCGAGATTTCCCGCTAAATTGTTATTTCAAATAAGAGGCACCTATAGATGATTAAATTTTACTTCCAAAGAAAGATGACACTTAAACAAATAATTCGCTCTGAGGAATTCACGAACAAAGAAAGATCAAAACGTAGAGCCAAAACAGGTTTTAGAGTCCCACAACCATTTTAGCGTCACATGCGAATCAAGATGAGCTTTTTAAGGCATAACATTCAGACTGGTTCAGTAAAGCGTGTAGTATTGAATTTGTGTGTCAAAACTAGTAATAACAATGCAAGACTGCACAGTTAGTAGATTTCTGAAACTCGCTAATTAGCGTCAGTAGCTTTGACTAAGCTCGGCGTAGGCACATAATATCAACAGAGGTATTCAAAACGCTAAGTTGTTCTCACCAAAAAACGGCAAGATTTATGAAAGAAAAGACCTTCATGAAAAGTTTCGTCTATTTTATGAAGTTTATGATGACTAAGAACTTACCTGCATGTTGTACTTGCATACCCCATTCTCATTTAAATCTAAATAAGACGACAAATGCATCAAATATTGAGCCTCTTATGAAAACCTAGATCCACTTAATTTGACAGGTAAATATGTATTTAATACAAACAGCTAGTTGCAATTTATTAATATTAGTTGAAGAGAAAAAAGGTAGTGTATTGATTTATTTAAATATTTAGTGCTGAATAAAACGGATAATAGCCCATATTGCAGAAAACCATTTGGGAAACCTTAATATTTTTGCTACTGTATGTAATTCTAGACAGTGTGTTGGTCTATTTGATTTTTTTTTTTTTTTTTTTTTTTTTTTTTTTACAGCTAAACAAATCTGGTAACGTTAAAAACAGTATATCTTAAAAAGACCCGATTAGAAACAAAAGAGTTCCACACTACCTTCATCAGCATTACTAAATAGCGTGAGTTACAGAGGTAACAACAAGCTATTATTGATGTTCAAAAACTTGCTAGTGGCTATAAGTCCAAATATTATACTTAGCATGACTAAGAGCTTTCATATTCAATGATTATTGTTCCTTTTAGATGCAAGAAGAGCATCGTTTTAGCAGCGTGCTTCTACAATGAAAAGAAATTGATCACCCTGTTTTTTTCACAAGTGAAGACTTATCCGCTAACATGCGAAAAACTACTTATATATATATATATATATATATATATATATATATATATATATATATATATATGAATCACCTCTCTTCTTTTTGTTGCCTCTTTTCGTATTGCAGTACTTGATGCCACTTTCCTTGAATCGCAATGGTTGGCTATTGAGGCCTTCAGCCTTCACAAATATAGCCTCACATCATTTCCCTTTGCTCGCTACGGTCGGCATCTCAGGCCTTAATCCCAAGAAAGGAAAAAAACAAGTTTTTTAAGCCTTCACAAATATAGCCTCACATCATTTCCTTTTGCTCGCTACGGTTGGGAGCTCAGGCTTTTATCCCAAGATAGGAAAAAAACAAGTTTTTTAACTGAGATTAAGGAGCAATATTAAAACTTAGAACTAAAAAAAATTATTCTGTATATGAAGAGGGACCGCCCCTTCCTTAACCCTTGCTCTTTACTCTAAAGTCTTAAAGCTCTTTAAAAATACTTCCCATTCAAAATCATGGGCTCTTGTGTTTGAGTAATATTTCCTAAAAGATCAGGACAAAAAGTCAGAATTTACGGCATTCTTTTTTTTATTTAATCTCTAACTGTTTTTCAAAGCAAGCCGAGAAATCCCTTTCCCTTCCCCTGTATAATATTTCCGGATACTTTCCCTCCCCCAGAAAATTCAGCCTATGGAAAATATCCCCCTCCCCGCAAAAAATTAACCCGAAAACTTTCTCACATTTCCTGATAACAAATACTATACGTGAACAATTTGGGTTATTTGTGTAATTTACATTTCTTTCCACGGGGACTATGGAGGATCATTTCATCACTACAAGCGCAGTTATTAGACCTTTGACTATGCTGAATTAAATATCCATCTTAAAATTTTGATTGGATGTCTTTGGAGAAAATTGGGCATGAGACGGGACTGGGTGCCCTCCAATCTTTTTCGTCACTTAAAAATTGCATTGCAACTTTTTACTTCCGTTCAAAGGAGCTATCTCCCGCTCTTTTAGGGCAATTATTTCGATACGATTGCCCCTGGGAAAAACAACCAAAGAAACAAATAAACACGCATCCGTGATCTTTTTTCTACTAAAAACTACAAAATTCCACATTTTTGTAGATTGGAGCTTGAAATCTCTACAATTGGGTTCTCTTATGTTGAATCTGACAGTGTAATTTTGTTTAGATAGCTTTTTGGGGCTGGTATTCCCCTTTTTCGAAAATTAGGCAAACTTTCTCTAGCCCATAGCTTTTGATGGGCAACATTAAACTCAATGGAATTTTAATATTTTGAATCAGGTTAAAAATTCAATTCTTTTAATGTATCTATGGTTATCAAAATTCTGTTTTTTACAGTTTCAGTTACTATTGATCCAAGTCGCTCCTCACTTCCAGTTCGTTACCACAAACTTTTCGAATATAAGAACCGGCTTATTGTCAATTAAAACTCCTACTTTAATTTTACAAATTCATTACTTAAAACCTCATACAGGTTTTTGCTTGGAATTTCTCAGTCACTGCAACACTACTGTCAGTTGAAAAATACAAGCAAAAACAGAAAACTTAGAACTAAACATTTTATGAGTGTATTTACACACTCATATATATATATATATATGTATATATATATATATATATATATATATATATATATATATATATATATATATATATATATATATATATAAAAATATATATATATATATATATATATAGTATATATATATATATATATATATATATATATATATATATATATATATATATATATATATATATATATATATATATATATATATATATATATATATATATATATATATATATATATATATATATATATATATATATATATATATATATATATATATTGTCTTTTCATGAGCCAAAAACCAGTTTTTTAGCCTTCAAGGCTCGAAACTGTAGCTTTTGTCTCACATTTTGCATGTTGGACAATGGAACGCAGCAAGATGCGGGTACCTTCTCTTTCAAGAATTGTTGTAATGTCAAATAACTTCATTTTTGGGTTTTTGTTCTTTAGTTACAATCTTTTTGCTATTTTTGTGTTATTTCTCATCTCATTTCTAGAATAAATTTAAATTTTCCTATTAGATCTTATGAATTAGATCTTATATATGTTAAATGAAAAAACACGTTTTTTTAACTGAAAGTTAGGAGCGACATTAAAACTTAAAACGAACAGAAATTATTTCGTATATGAAAGGGGCTGTTCCCCTCCTCGACGCCTCGCTCTTTACGTAATTTTTTTTTATTGTTTAAAAAATCGAGTTTTGAGACAGATTCAAAATTTAGCGTAAAGAGCGAGGCGTTGAGGAGGGGACAGTCCCTATCATATACGGAATAATTTCTGTTCGTTTTAAGTTTTAATGTCACTCCTTACTTTCAGTTAAAAAACTTCTTTTTTTTTATTTGATTTCTGAACGTTTTTGAATTAATGCAGGTTTTGATTTGGCTCACCGAACATGAATAATTAAAACTAAATTTGCATATTAATTTTACCTTTTTTGTTTATGGCTTTCTCGAAAGTTGTTTAATTTTATTTACGAGCGTTTTTATAAGTAATAAATATGCTTAATTTACGAATTAACTTACGTAACAAACTTCTATATTCGTATATTTTTATTACGTATATTAGGGGGGCTCTCCCCTTAGTAAATAACTTGCTCTTTACGCTAAAGTATAAATTTTGTTCCAATTCTTTAAGAATGACCCCTTAATTACAAAGGCCTTTAATTAGAACAAATAGCTCTTTTGAAAGTACTAAAAAAATTTAGCGTATAGTCAGGTATTGACTAGGGGGCAAACCCAATCATATACGTAAAAATTTCTGCTCCTTTTGAGTTTTGAAGTGCAACTTACTTTCAGTTGAAAATTTGTTTTTTTTTTTTTTTTAATTTCTGATCGTTTTTGAAATAATGCTGGGAAATCCGGTGCCCCCTTCATAGCAATGTCCATTCCACCATGGAAACTTCCTCTATGGAAATATCCTCCCAAGTAACCCCCGACACCCCCCCCCCCAACTACCGGAAAAATCTCCCTTGAAAATGTCTGTATACTTCCCAATAACTAATACTATATGTAAACATTGGGCAAAGTTCATACGAGAGACGTTCAATAAGTTCGTAGAACGGATCACTTAGAAATGACAAAATAAGTTCTAAGCCTGCATGCATGCTTATCTAGGTAAATGATATTCACAGCCTGAAAACTGTTCATTTTGCTTTGTACTTTCAGGTATAAGAAGACTCCAAAGTCATTATATCACTGTAGAAATGGATTCGTCAGTGCTCGAGTACAGAGCAGTGATCAAATTCCTTGTAAAAGAAGGTTCCTCGGCAAGAGAAATCACAAATCGGTTGGCCAAGGTGTACCAGCAAGACGCTCCCAAGTATTCCACGGTCGCCAAATGGGCCGCAGAGTTCAAGCGGGGCCGTCAGTCCCTGGAAGACGACCCAAGGTCCGGTCTACCTTTGGAAGTGACGACTCCGGAGGTCATCTGGCGTGTGGAAGACCTTGTCATGGCTGATCTTCTTTTAAAGGTCAAAGAAGTTGCAACCGAAGTTGGCATTTCTGAAGGGAGCGTTTTCAACATTCTTCAGGACCATCTTCATCTCTCCAAAGTGTCTGCCAGATGGGTGCCTCGAAATCTTCAAGTGCAAGATCGACAGCAGCGGATGCAGGTCAGTTCACAACTTCTCGAGCTCTACAGGAGAGACCCAGGAGACTTCCATTTGCGACTTGTGACTGGAGACGAAACCTGGGTACACCACTGGGACCCTGAGAGCAAGATCGCCTCCATGCAGTGGAAACACAGTGACTCGTCGCCTCCAAGGAAGTTTCGGACCCAATCCTCTGCAGGCAAGGTGATGGCATCAGTCTTCTGGGATTCGAAAGATCTCCTGCTAATCGACTACTTGCCCAGAAGGTCTACCATCACTGGTGCCTATTACTCGGATCCGATGGTTAATTTGCGCCAGGCAATCAAGACAAAGAGGCGAGGAATGCTGACTCGTGGTGTTCTCCTTCTTCATGACAATGCGCCGGTGCACAAGAGCCGCGTGGCACAAGCCACAATCAATCAGATGGGCTTTGGACAGTTGGATCACCCACCCTACAATCCGGATCTGGCCCCAAGCGACTTCCACCTGTTTCGTGCCATGAAGTCCGACCTTCGTGGAAAGCGTTTTTGTGACGATGAGGAGCTGATATCCGCCGTGGATCTTTTTTAATTTTTTTGAATTGTTGCAATCCCTTGTTAAAATATGTACACACATTTTTGCAATTACCAGTTTTTTGCTCTCTACGGAATTTGATGTCATTTCTTACTGTTTTCTTTTCAAAGATATTTGATTATTGAAGCTAGTCTGATTTTTAACAAAGGTATATACTAAGCTTCAAACTTTTGGTTTTCTTTCTTAAGATTTTTGAATTGTTGTAATTCTTTGTCAAAATAGAGAATCATCATTTGTAATACTTTTAAAGTTTCTATTTTGGGCCTTCCTACTGGCAATATACAGCTGGTTTCATTCAAGCCTATAAGCTTATTCGCGTGGTGAGTTGATTCTACCTAACAAAAAAACAAACGGATTTTTAAATTTTCAGGTATTTTCCTGGTTTTAATTAAAACATTAGAATTATTGCTCAGGCACAGTAAATATTTTTGAAGTTTACAAAATAACTTTATCTATTCTAAACTGAACTTGAAAATTTTTTCAACTTTTTTTCATGTCTTAAAAAGACAATGCTTGTACTTATAAGAAAATAAATTTGGTAATGATGTCTTTCTAACAATTTCTACTAAACTTCAAACTTTTGGTTTTCTCTTTTAAGGTTTTTGAATTGTTGTAATCCCTTGCTAAAATATATACAAATATTTTCGCAATTACCATTTTTTTGCTCTTTATGCAATTTCATTTCTTTTCATACTGTCGTATATTCAAAGATGTTTGATTATTACCACAAGTCCGATTTCAAACAGTGATTTCTACTAAGCTTCAATCTTTTTGTTTTCTTTTTTAAGGTTTTTGAATTGTTGTAACCCCTTATCAAAATATATGCAAATGTTTCTACAATTACCAGTTTTTTGCTCTTTAAGCATCTTAATATAGACCTCTCCATACATAAAAATCTTTAATTTTTCCACAGAAGTGTGACAACGTTTTGCAACACTGATGTGTATAAAAATGACGTCACTCATTAATTCTATTTTTCTAAAATAAAGGCTCTTAACGAATTATCTCTAACTTCTGATCTATCCAAATCGTTTTTTTAGGCCAGAATATCCCAGAGTGTCAATTTTCCCGAAAAAATATAGAGCCATTTTCAAAAAAAAAAAATACACACATACACAATTATTGCTCACTTATATGATAATATTGATATACTGATATAATATTGATGATATATTGATATATATATATATATATATATATATATATATATATATATATATATATATATTAATTTGGCTTTGCCACCGGGCCCCGGCACTCTGCACGCGGCAGGCTTCTATATATAGATTTTCACTGTCCCCTGTCTTCTAAGCGCAGACAATTTGAGCATTTTCTTGATGTCATGACGTCCAAATGGACCTTAAATTAGAAGTGGTGCTTTTGTAAAATTACGTTTTTTTATAGACCTTTAACTTTTACCTCGGCTTGTCTTTTGTAATTATGAAAGACAAATCGCCGAACCTTTGTTTCTTTCAATTGTTCAGGTGGTGGGACAAAAACTTCTTTTTCTTCCAAAGATTGTCTAGGTTTTTGAAATTACAAAGTATGGAGGGCATTGACGACAACCTTTGTTTCTTTTAACTGTTCAGGTGGTGGGACAAAAACTTCTTCTTTTGTCTTGGCTTCTCTTTTAGCATTATGAAAGATATATTGCCGAACCTTTGTTTATTTTAATTTTTCAGGTGGTGGGACAAAACATACTTTTTCTTCCAACGATGTATCCAGTTCATATTTTTGATTTTTAAAAGTATGGTAGGTATTGATGACATTATTTATGTCAAAATCCAAAACCTAACCATGATCGCTATCATATTCAATTTGTTTGGTTCGTTACACCTCGGCTAACCTTTTGTCATTATGAAATACATATCACCGAACCTTGTTTTTTTTAACAAAGGTATGGTAGGCATTGACGACCCTATCCATGTCAGAACCCCAAACCCAATCATCATCGCTATCATTTTCATTTTTGACATGTTTTGATTCTCGCTGTCCAGGCTGATTTTCATTGAGTCACTGCTCTTCATTTTCATTTTTGACTCCCTCATTTGTTCGGTGTCGTACGTCTTTTAGCCGCGTTTGTCTTTGCTCTTCATTTTCATTTTTAACCCTTGTTTTCCTGCCTAAATTCTATAATATTTATATATTTACCCAGCTAATACTGGTGCATAGTTTCCATGTAGATTGTTATCCATCTGAGGGAGGAAAGAAAGGCAATAAAGATTAGTGTTTGGTTGTTGCTTTTGCATTACTGTCCTGCTTCCACTCCAAAGTTCAGATGGAAACTAAGCCCTATGTGTAAGTTAGGGCTCATGCGGCAATACTTTGGTTGGGGCTTCACCTCCCAGATTTTCCAGAATATGGGTTTCTATAATCTTAGAAACTATAAATCTGGAATCCAGGATTCCAGAAAAACCAGAAAATAGGTCCCATCCCTACTACTTTGGTAAGTTGGCTTTAATTTCTCAATTCAAATATTCAACTAATCAAACTCTAAAACAGACGTATTACTATAAATTCTACTCGTATTCCACTAGTTTTCGCACTCCAGTGCTTTCCACTTTCTCGTTTTTGCCTTCCAGCAGTTTTCGAGATGAGCGGCCGAGCAGGAAAGTATTTCCAGGAATATCACGAAACGGATTTCGAAACCCTTTGTTATTGAGGTTTGAAGTACAATAAAAAAATAATGATTGCAATAGGTTATTGTAAGCGCAAATGAACGCAATAGCAATAACTGCAATAAGCAAATGAACGTTAAAAATTGAAAAAAGTAATCGCAATAATTAAAATAATTGATTTGAACGCGGGTTACTACTTAAATTCTCTAATTTCTTATGCTTGCTAAGCAATAAGAATAATTTTTTACTATCTTTCCAATTAAGCACTACACCTTGCCCACTTTAACGTATTGTCACCATACTTTGCAGATAAGATTAATTCGACACTATTTATTTTTTAAGCGAAATTCTTTCTCCAAGCGTTCATTTCAGCTTATTACAATTATTGCAATAACAATTTCAATTGTTTGCGCTCATTTGCTTAGTGCAGTTATTGCTTTTGCGTTCATTTGCGCTTACAATAACCTATTGCAATTATTATTTGCTTATACTTCAAACCTCAATAAGCTACAATAAGTCCTTTCTAGATATAAAATTGTCGATGGTTCTTTTCTATAAATATGAATTGAAAATATTTATATTTCTTTTTAAGGTAATGTGGGCCTGTAAGATTTTACTCTAATCAATTTTCAGCAATGGCTTTTGATAAGGGCCTGCAAGATTTTCACTCTAATCAATTTTCAGCCATAAGCCCCGAGCTCATTTCAGCTCATTACAGTTATTGCAATAACTTATTGGAATAAGCAATAACTTATTGTTATATTTTGCGATTTTTTTAAAAAGCAAAACGACTCATGGAGAGCAGATACAACAAAATCGCAAAAATGTTCACACAGAAACGGCTCACCTCAGCAGTTGAAGCGAAAAAAATTTATGAAATATTTAAACAGAGAAACGTAAGAAACATAATACTTTTATCTCATAAAAATATTGTGAGATATTTAAACAGCAAATGCATAGGAATAGGCTAAATCAAGTTCTAGAAGCAAGTTCCTAAAACAAGTTCCATTCAAAGGGCTAACCTGTATAAGCTTAGGCTAGCTATACTTGATTAAAAATAAAATTCCAATCTTGTATGTTCATTTCCCTGAAAATATTCCCCCTGGCGCTAAGGATTAAATTCTTGGATTAAAAGGACATGACCTTCATATTTTTTTGTCAAATATCAATGAAAAACCTCTGATAAACATGTTCAGTTTCTCAGGTGCATGCAACTTATGTTTCTTCAAAGCAGCCGTTGAACGTATAAACTTGCAACAAAAAAAGGAGGAAATTTGTTGGTTCACAAAAAAACGGCCGTTTTTGCCTGAAATCGCATCAGTGGGAACCCGAGTAAGAGATCTTGCTTTAAAAAACCTCACTTACTACACAAGATGATGAAGTTTTTGAGTTTTTAGTGCTCATTGATAGGAATTTCGATGAGTTGGCTCAGAACGAAGAAAAAAACTTCTCAGGTTATTTCAACATGGAGCGCCTCTGGGAAAAAAATGCTACATTGAAGCCTTATGGCTCTTTGCTATATGAAACGCTATAGTGGTTGCCTCTGACTTAAACATGTAATTAGAACTTTCAGTTTCTTTTGAAATAAACATTCGAAATTATCTAGGAGAATATGGGGGGGGGGATTTTCCAGGGGAAAACGTCTAGCACCGTTTCAGCTAGTATCCCAAATTTATTTTTATGTTTCCAATAAAACCAACTACAAATCCTTGCGCGATTTCTTTTCAAACATAGTGGCTGTTAGGGATGTTGTGCGCTAAGAAATTGTTTATATTACATATTTTTATATTATTTGTTTAATATGTGAGAATAAGTGTTAATAAGTTGAATTACCACTTGTGAATATCATTTCGATTTTTAATCCCCTGCTGATAGCATGTGAAGTTAGGATTTAACATTGTTCTACAGGGGGTGTTGAATGAAGTTCATTATGCAAGAGTCCTTTACAACTTAACTCGTTGAAAAAACAGTTTAATTTCCGAATACTACCTATGCAAAACATCGACATTTGACATTTATTCTAAATCCACCTTCAACAGCTTGTCCAGCTCGACTTTTAAACTATTTCAGTTGACCAACTGTAAATGGTCAGGCTAAGTTGAGGACTGATAGTGCAGGCGAAATGGATTCTTTCCCTGGTGAAACAAGCTAATTTGAGGGACAGCCTAGGTTCGCTGGGTTGTTAGTGGATGATTCAGTTGCAAATATTCAATGCTATGAGCATTCAGGTATGTTTGATTTTGTTTTGAGGGGGGAACAACCAAGAAAGAATATAAAATAGGCAAAATAAACGATAAAAACCAAGAAAATATGACCATAGAAATATGACCATATAACTATAGAAAAATTAAGCTTGGGTCTGGCAGTCGAAATTATTACCCGATGCCGCTTTCCTTGAATGATTGGTTGGAAGATAAGGCCTTCAGCTCTCACAATTATAGCTTTTGGTCATTTCTCTTCACTTACTAAGGTCGGCAGCTCAGGCCTTTATCATTCCTGGGCGTGTTTTCCTTCCGGTTTCTTGTCAAGCGAAAAGGCAACATTTATTTTACAAATTCATTACTTCATAACTAATACAAATTTTGCCCCACCATTTCTCAATCATCACAACGTCACTGTCAGGTGAAAAACAAACAAGTTAAAACAGAGAACTTAAAACTAAACAATTTGTGACTTTATTTACATATATATATATATAAATTTACATACAAAAATGGAATTCAATTTGAAATTGGTCGAGTTACTCGGATAGTTCTTACAACCCAATTAGCTAATAGAGCAACGCTCTCATAAGGTTTGCCCTGAAACAAACTTAGTTCTCTCATTCCCTGTCTACAGTTCATGAAACTCGTGGCTATACCAACCAATGACCACGCTCCTTGTTGTGATTCTTGGCACAACAGTGGCGCACCATTGAAGATTTCTTCCTGAAAAGCATTAACTTTCGTTTAGTTACTGAAATATTCTGCTTGGACTCTCGTAAGCATATCAAAGAAAAATATCTAATATTGAGGGTGCTATCATTCTCTACAAAAGCTTTTCTCAGAAAATTCTTCGTCATATAAGACCTGTTTTTGCCATTAAGATCTTAGACCTTACTTCCCTTATCTTTCATCGTACTATTAAGGTTTTCGTTCAAAGCTTAATCACAGTGCTACAACGTAGAGCTGATAGTTCTAACCGATCAAAGTCAAAAGTGGTGAAATTCAAATTGTTCAGCCCAATAGGACATTGATGATAATCATACTGATTAGCCAAAGACCGGCTCTTTAGCCTTCAAGGCTCTAAACTGTCGCTAGCATTGTTTTTAGTCTCAGGTTTTGCATGTTGGGCAATGCTGGGCAATCATATAAGTACCCTTTCTTTCGAGGTTTGTTGTAATATCAAATTATTTCACTTTTTAATTTACTTCTTCAGTTACAATTGTTTAGCGTTTTTTATGTAATTTCTCATTTTATTTTCTAGAACAATATTATATATATATATATATATATATATATATATATATATATATATATATATATATATATATATATATATATATATAAATAAAAATATATATATGCCTTTATATATATACATACATATGTATATATATTCGATTTTTTCACCACACCTTCACCCAAAAAATAGTAGATTTCATTTGTAAGTATCCAGTCTGTACTGACCGGACACTGATTATAACATTAAGTATACAACTTATGTAACTTTGACCCCACAGCTTATTGAAATTTTTGTTAAGTCTGTTGAATAAGGGTGTGTATGCCTTATATAGGTACAAGGAGAGAAGCTTCATCAATGGACAGTAGCTCAAAAAAGTAGCAACTATGCTGGAGTCCTTCACGTTTTCATTTATATAGATTCAAATCTGTCTTGTTGTTTATCGGCAAACGTCAATCGAGTTAAGTTGCACACTATGTCATAAAGACCAAACATCGAAACTTCATGAAAAACAGAGACTCAGAAGATTTTTATGGACACGGTGGGGGAGGGGCCGTGTCAATAGAACGTCTTTCATAACTTTTCTGCTGGTTTTGTACTTTTAGGCACGTTTTACCAATATTTTATACGAAAGCCCTCGAATTATTTTCAGAGTACATTAATATAGCCAGCCTTCTTATCTGTGTGCATGTGTATGGTACTGATTCTTTGGAGGGGCAAGTTATAAACTTCATAATTAAAAGAAGCCACATATATTACACATACTTTAATTATATTATACAACAAAATATGAATGAATGCTAATATACAACCGAAACTTGAATGTTTTGTTTGGTGGTGTATTTTCAAATACACTTAAAGAAAGCTGTGCTCCTTAAAGACGGCTGTAGAATCAAATCGCAAAAAAAACACTGCTTTGCCACGAACGCTATATAAGTGGTATTTAGCATTCCATTCTCATTAATGCAACGGTATTATTCTTCATTTTAGATTCTTTACCACTCATTTTGTAAATTTAGCGTCTACCTCAGTTCACTTCTGAGTTATAATTAAATAAAAAAACAAGTTTTTCAACTGAAAGTAAGGAGCAACATTAAAACTTAAAACGAACATAAATTATTAGGTACATTAGGGGAGTCACCCCCTAGTCAATACCTCGCTCTTTATGCTAAAGTTCGAATTTTGTCCCAATTCCTTGGGACAAGAATGACTCCCGAATCAGAAAGGCCGTTTTCATAGGCAGCGCAATAGCGCTGCCTAAGTATTCGGTACATTTGGGGAGTCACCTCTAGTCAATACCTCGCTCTTTACGCTAAAGTTCGAATTTTGTCCCAATTCCTTGGGACAAGAATGACTCCCGAATCAGAAAGGCCGTTTTCATAGGCAGACCCGGGCACTTCGTATCGAAGGAGTTGTCTTAGAAACTTCGAAAAGGGCTCATTCGATTGGAAATTGGTATGGATAATGCCCTTTTTACTAGTCAAAAGTAGTTGGAGGACCACTACCCCCCACGCCAATTAGTCCCCCAAAGACATCAAATCAAAATTTTGAGAGAGCCATTTTGTTCAGCGTAGTTCATTTCAGGATAGAAAATATACTTTTGAGGAGGACACTCCCCCCACAGCCCTCGGGGCAAGGTTTGCAAGTTATGCCCTGGGGGTATTTAAGGTTTTTTATAGAAGGCGTTGTCGTAGAAACTTGAAAAGAGGCTCATTCGATTGGAAATTCAAAGGGCTAGTGCCCTTTTTAATAGTCGAAAGTCCTTGGAGGGCAACTAGCCCCCCTCCCCCATACCCATCATTCTCCCAAACACATCCAATCAAAATTTTGAGATAGCAATTTTGTTCAGCGTAGTTGATTTCCAGATAGAAATTATGTTTTTGAGGAGGACACTCCCCAAAACCCTCAGGGCAAGGGTTTTAAGTTATGCCCTGAGGGCATATAAGAACGATGTTGGCACAATGCATCATTTATTATTTTGTTCTTTTAGAGCAGGGCACTTCGTATAGAAGAAGTTGTCTTAGAAACTTCGAAAAGGGCTCATTCAATTGGATATTGGAGTGGCTTGTGCCCTTTTTAATAGTCGAAAGTGATCGGAAGGCGACTGAAATCCCATCCAAGCCCACCATTTCCCGAAACACAACCAATAAAAATTTTGAGATAGCCAATTTGTTCAGCGTAGTTGATTTCCAGATAGAAATTATGTTTTTGGGGAGGACACTCCCCAACAACCTTCAGGGAAGGGTTGTAAGCTATGTTCTGGGGGCATATAAGTTTTTTTATAGAAGGCGTTGTCGTAAAACTTCAAAAACGGCTCATTCGATTGGAAATTCAAAGGGCTAGTGCCCTTTTTAATAGTCAAAAGTGAATGGAGAGCATTTAGCCCCCCCCCCCCCGCCCATCATTCCCCCAAACACATTCAATCAAAATTGTGAGTTAGCCATTTTACGCAGTGTAGTTGATTCCAGATAGAAATTACTTTTTGAGGAGGACACTCCCCCACAGCCTTCAGGGCAAGGGTTGTAAGTTATGCCCTGGGGGCATATAAGGTGTATATAGAAGGCGTTGTCGTAGAAACTTCAAAAAAGGCTCATTCGATTTGAAATTCAAAGGGCTAGTGTCCTTTTTAATAGTCGAAAGTGATTGGTGGGCAACTAACTCCCCTCTCAAGCCCACCTTTTCCCCAAACACATCCAATCAAAATTTTGAGATAGCCATTTTATTCGACGTAGTTTTAAGTTCTGTAAATTAGGTTTTTGAGGATGAAAGCCCCCTCACAGCGTTCAGGGTAAGGGTTGTAAGTTATGCCCTTGGTGCAAATAAGTTTTTATAGAACGCGTTGTAGTAGGAACTTCAAAAAGGGCTCATTCGATTAGAAATTGAAATGGCTAGTGCCCTTTTTAATAGTCGAAAGTAATTGGAAGGCAACTAACACCCCTTCAAAGCCCACGATATCCCCAAACACATACAATCAAAATTTGAGATAGCCATTTTGTTCTACGCAGTTAAAGTTCAGGAAATTACAACTTTGAGCAGGACACTTCCCCCAGATTCCTCAGGGCAAGGGTTATAAGTTATGCCCTGGGGGCATTCAAGTTTTTATTGAAATCTTTGTCATAGAAACTTTAAAAAGGGCTCATTCGATTGGAAATTCAAAGATCTAGTGCGCTTTTAATAGTCGAAAGGGATTTGAGGGCAACTAGCCCCCCTCTCTCGCCCACTTTTCCCCAAACACATCCAATCAAAATTTTTAAATAGCCATTTTGTTCAATGTTGTGGATTTCCAGATAGAAATGATGTTTTTGATGAGGACACTCCCCCACAGCCCTCATGGAAAGGGCTGTAATTTATACCCTGGGGCATGTTTGGTTTTTGTAGCTAGTGATGTTGCAGAAACTTCGGAAAGAGCACATCCGGCTTAAGACTGTAAGGGCTTGTGCCGTTTTTAATAGAAATAAGCGATTTGAGAGTTATTAACCTTCTTTCCGCGCCCACTATTTTCCCAAACACATCACATCAAAATTTTGAGCCAGTTATATTGTTTAGCATCGTTGAAGGTGCTGGAAATTAGGTCTTTCAGGATGATAAACCCATCAGAGCCCTCAGTGAAAGGGTTGTAAGTTATGCCCTGGGGCATATAAGGTTTATATAGAAAGTTGTTGTAGAAATTCCAAAAGGGGCTAATTTGATTGGAAATTGAAATTGCCCTTTTTAATAGTCGAAAGTAAGTGGAGAGTAATTAACCCCCCTCTCACGCCCACCACTTCCCCAAACACATTCAATCAAAGTATAGAGATAGCCATTTTGCTCAACGTAGTTGAAAGTTCTTGACATTATGTATTTAAGGATGACAAACCCCCCAGAGTCCCCAGGGCAAAGGTTGTAAGTTGTGCCCTGGGGGCATATAAGGTTTTTAATGATAGAGTTGTCGTAAAAACTTCATAAGGGACTCATTTAATTAGAAATTGAGAGGGCTAGTGCCCTTTTAATAGTTGAACGTGATTGGAGGGTAACTAACCCCTTCTCACGCCCACCATTCCCCCAAAAACATCCAATCAAAATTTTCAGATAACCATTTTGTTCAACGTAGTAGAAAGTTCTGGAAATTAGGTCTTTGAGGATGACAACCCCCCTCCCCCCAGCCCTCAGGTCGAGGGTTGTAAGTTATGCCCTGGGGGCATATAAGGTTTTTGTTGAAAGCGTTGTCGTAGAAACTTCAAAAGGGCTCATTTTATTGGAAATTGAAAGGGCTAGTGCCCTTTTTAATAGTCAAAAGTGATTGGAAAGCTTGACATTTTTATAGTGAAGATAGATGTGGGTATAATGTATTATGTTTTTGTTGTTGTTGTTGTTTAGACCAGGGCACTTTGTATGGAAGGAGTTGTCGTAGGAACTTTGAAAAAGGGCTCATTCGATTGAAAATAGGAAGGACTGATCCTCTTTTTATAGTCGAAAGTGATTGGAGGGAAAATAATCCCTCCCATTTGACTTTATGCTTAAAAACTAAATGTTGCCATAAGATTAAATCAAAATGCACTGTGTTAATGCTAATTCCCAATAAGGCATCTTATCCCAAGAACTACTGAGGGTATTATGTTCAAACTTTCGGGGCTGCTTCTGCTCTTAAAATTCAACCAAATCAAAATAGCGTAAGTGTATCCAAGCTATCAAAGAAAGCAAACAGTTTTTTTTGCAAATGGTATCAAGTTTTCTATTTCAGGTCAACTTGAGGAGGTATGAAACTAAATTAGATACGACTAATTTTGTACAGATTCTTAAGAGGGTGTATGTTGTTAAAAATTGCTGAAAAATTTTCTCCAGCATACAAATAGCAGGCCAAACTATAGATTCTTGAAAAAACGAAAAGATTTAAAGTATTATTTCCTTTTTCTCTGAAAAGACTATATCAATATGAAACAAACAGAAATTATAAAAAAAAACTTTTTCCACAAAATAAGTTTTTCAAAGAAAAGTAAAGAACTCCATTAAACAAAAAAAGAGCAAAAATAAAATCAAATAGTCCACCAAGGGCGAAACTACCACAAAGCAGCATCAATAAATAATTGAAACCAAAAACGAACAGAAATTACAATAAATAACCGAGTCAAACTCAAAACGAGCAGAAATTAACATGAGTTGGGCTCAAAACCCCTATGCCTTCCCAAGGCCAGAATATAATTTGCACTTCACTGAAAAAAATACAAATGAATGTGCATTGTCAGTTTAATCTACATATACTGATATTTAGTAATCAAAATGTTAATATTATTTGATTTATTAAAGTTATAGTGCAAATTTTGTTCTGACCTTGAGAAGCTATAGGGGGTGTGAGCCCTACGTACGTCAATTTCTGCTCGTTTTGAGTGTGACTTTGTTATTTACTGCACTTTCTGTTCGTGTAGGGTTTCATGTATTAAACGATGCTGATTTGAGGTAGTTTCACGCTTGGTAGATTATTCGATTTTATTTTTGCTCTTTTTTTGTTTAATGGAGTTCTTTACTTTTCTTTGAAAAACTTATTTTGTGAAAAAAGTTTTTTTAATTAATAATTAGAATAAACAGCTCTTTTAAAGGTACTAAAAAACACATTAGCGTAAAGAGCGAGGTATTGACTAGGGAGCGACCCCCCCCCCTAATATACGTAATAATTTCTGTTTGTATTAAGTTTTAACGTTGCTCCTTGCTTTCAGTTGAAAAAACTGTTTTTTTTATGTAGTTTCTTACCACTTTTTAAATAATACTGGGAAATCCAGCCCCCCCCCCCTCAATGAAAAATTCTCTTCCCTCATGAAAAAGTCCTCCACAAGAAGATCCTTTCACGTAAATTTCCCTCCCCACCAGAAAAATCCCCCCGAAAACGTCTGTATACTTCCCAATAACCAATGCTATATGTAAACAATGGGCAAAGTTCATAACTTGCAGCCCTTCCCCCGGGGACTGGAGGGTGGGGGGAGGGGGGTTCAAGTCATCCTCAAAGGGATAGTTATTAGATTTTTGTCTATGCTGAAAAAGATGACTATCTCAAAATTTTGATCGGGCGACTTTGGGGAAAAAATGAGCGAGGGAGGGGGGCTAGCTGCCCTCCAATATTTTTAGTCAGTTAAAAAAGGCACTAAAGTTTTTGATTTCCGATCAAATGAGCCCCCTCCAGATCTTCTACAGTCGCCGGTTCGATGTGATCACCCCTGGAGAAAAAACGTGCATCCGTGATTGTTCTTCTGGTAAAAAATTCAAAATTCCTCATTTTTGTACATAGGAGCTTGAAACCTCCACAGTGGGGTTCTCTAGTATGCTGAATCTTATGTAGTGATTTTCATTAAGATCAATTGATGTTTTGGGGGTTTTAACCCCCTTTTCCAAAAACTTGGCAAATTTTCCCAGGCTCGTAACTTTTGATGGGTTTGAAATTTGGTGATTTTTACACATTTTGAATAAGAATCAAAATTCGACTCTTTTGATGTATCTATAGTTATCAAGACTCTTTTTCTTAGAATTTTGGTTTCTATTGAACCACATCGCTCCTTACTTACAGTTCATTGCCACAAACTGTGTGATGACTGTTAAGCAATTTTCGACGGAAAATTCAATATAATCTATTCGTTAATTTATACTTCCATCTGAGTGGAAACGCAGTTACGAAGGAAATACTCTAAAATTATCAGAAATATACCGAGGAATACAATCAAATCCAAACAAAAAAATTGACGTAAGACCACAGCATGCAGATTGTAAGTCTGCGGGCCATGTATTGTGCTTTGGAGGGCCGTAGTTTCCCCATTCTACCATAACGTAGCGATCTTGCTCTAAAAGCTTTTACTTACTTCACAAGATGATGGATTTTCTGAGCTTTCGGCGCACATAGACAGGATTTTCGAGGAGTTAGTTCGGAATGAAGACAAACACATCTCAGGTGATGTAAGTTTTACTTTCACCTCTCGCATTGCATTGCCTAGAACGATAAAAAATCAATCAATAGCAAAATTATTTTGTTCCAACGTAAGAGGCGATTCATGGAAAAATCATGGAGGACAAACGAGGATATTGCTGGCCAATGAAAAACGGAAGGATAAATATGCAGATGTTTCGGTCGAGAACTCCGCTCGACGTTCCTCAGTGCACAAAAGAAAATAAAGAGTAAAGAATATACGACTAAAAATCCTATGGACAAAATAAAAACAAATTGAACCTTTCTTTACATGATATTCGGCTTTCAGTGGCTGGAAATATCCTTGTTTATTCGTCTTGACAAATTTTCAATTAGGTCATCCAGAGCTTGTGTTGTCTTAGAAATTATTTACAGGTTAATTCATAAATTATTTCGGCCATAAACATAGAATCGACTCTCGGTATCTTGAACCTCGATAACTCCAAATAATTGATATCTCGAAATATTATCAATCCCCTTGGAAAAACTTGTCTAAGTCGAAGAAATAAATCATGCCTAACTCGAAATAATTTTGCAGTTATATTTTTCCTCTGTAAGCCGAAGTGACCAGAAAATTACCTTTATACCTCAAAATTCAGCAGATAAATCGTGATTTAATTTTCGCTTTACCTCAGCAAGTCAAAGTTTACCTCTGTATCTCGCAGTTTTTCCAACGGACCTCTGTTAGTTGAAACCCCAGTATGCAGGTTGCAACGTGTAAACTTTGATATGTATTAATTTTGTTTGATATATTTTTGTAAATATTCTTGATATGTCAAATCTATGATGCACTAGTAAATTATTCTCAACTTAGTAGTGGCTGTGGAGTAAATTTAGCGATTTTGTACATCTGTAACTCAAGTTTTTATTTGGCTTACCTCTATAACGCTTTACCTTTATAACTCGAATTCTACGTAGAATGACCTCTATTACTCGCCTTATGCATAAGTCAAACTATACGTGACTCGAAGAAAATTCATAGTCCCGTAAATATCGAGTTAGCAAGAGTCAACTGCATTACCGAAAGAGTAATGAAGTTAATACCTATTGCTGCCTCTTTGCTAGTGATTCCAACTTCGTGGATTCACAGCTTCGCTTCCTCAATAGGTAGAAAAGCTGGCTTTGCCGGTCACAATTTACGACAAATAAAAGTTATGACAAACAAGATTACCCTCAAATACAAAGAACCAGCGTGCCATCTACAATTTACTGAAAACAATTCATTATCTTTATCCCGCCTGTAGATTCTATCTCATCATATCTCTGAGGTAATAGTCAAAAACCGTTTGATAATCTGTTATCGAAGGCAGAATCAACAGGGTAATGCAGATCAGAGGATCGAAGCATAATTGAGCATACATTAGCCCGCTAATATTCCCATTGAGTGCAGCTCAGTAAACGGTTTTTGGCAATTATTTCAGAAGTTTGAATTTTTCAGATACGATCTTTAGGTGTAACAACAACAATATTTTGCTCTTTATTTTTCTTCGGAAAAAATTACTTTTGAAAACAGTTTTTTTTTAAGCCAGTTGCTTGAAAAAGAGCACAACATATTGCTAAAATAAATAAACTAAAAGTAGTTTTCAAACTACTAAATCTGTAGTGGTTTAAAGCATTAACAAACAAAATTTAGCAGTAGTTGTTCAAGTGAAAAATTTTGATGACATGAAAAATAGTGTTTTGAGATCGAAATGTTTGCAGGGAGAAACCTTGGGTTCAGGTCAATTTAAACCATGGAGAGAAATGTATAGCAAAAAGGCTATTATTTTTCCAAGAAAGAGTTTTCGAATGTACATTCTTTTTAAATTCATTCAACGCACAAAAAAAAAGTGAAATTGAAACATTTTGTTTGACGTATTTTAAGTTAACACTAATAGCATTTTCTTGCAGGCGACCCTAATCTGGGAGCGTCTAGTTTTTATGACGAGAAAATAAAATTATAGTCTGGGGAAATCTCAAGATGGGGAGATTATGCATCTCACAATCTGGGTTTGCTGTGACAAGAGCATGACTAATTTTTACATTCATGCTCTTGTCACAAGAGCGTGACAAGAGCATCGTATTATATTTGTAAGAATGTAATCAAATTTTTAGATGGTGAAGTACTGAGCTTCTAGAAGTAGAACATAAATCAACATTTTACTATCAAAACTAGCACTTTGAATGGAGCAAAGGAAAACTTTAACTACTAGGCCTAAAAGGTATCCAAAAATTTCATAATCGATTTTTCGAAGAAACTAAAATTTGGCACCTGTCAAAGATAAAAATCAGAAATGGAAGTTCTTTTAAAGGAGCTTGATTTTGGGCACATTTCAATATACCACCCTCAATTTCAGTGCTTCTATTCCACTAATGTGAGAATAAAGTATTTAAGTGAAAAAAAGAGTAGAATTATAGTAGGACACAATCCGAAAGTAAGAATGTTATTGTGCTTACTATTGAACAGGAATGTTAAAAAATTGATTCTTGTGCTATATTACCAGTGTTTCCACTTCACATTTTTTAAATCCCTAAAAGGCTTTTGGAAAATCCCTAGAAATCCCTATTTACACTACCAAAATCCCTAAAAGTTTCCCCACTTTCTGACTTCTTTTCAAGTTACAAGCAAAGCCTTATTATGCTGGCTTTTAATGAGAGCACAGCATGGTCTGGTAAAATGTCAGAATACCTTAGTTGCCTGAAGTAGCTAAATTTTAAATTGATTTATACTTTTCTAGATTTTTAATCAATTTGCTTTTATTTACCCGTGTTTTCTCTTTCTTTTTTCTTTTTTTCTTTTTTTCTCTCTTCTTCATTTTCATTTTTTTTTGTTGTTATGGTCCTCAACAAGTTCGCTTCCAAGATCCTTATTATTATTGGTGTTATGTTTCATTTTTATTTGAATAAATTGAATTGAATGGGAAAAAGATTTTTTAAATAAAATGGAAGAAATCCCCTCTGATCCCACTCAAATGTTGGCGCATCTATTTTTCCCTGTTTTGCATCCATTTGTTCTTATGAGGCAGCCTGATTTATGTGCTGATTTAGTGATTTTTTTTCAAGAATCTAGAGATTTTTCACTGGACCGCAACCCCAAAAGAGCCTTCTAGGAGACAGTTCTAGGTGTTTACCCCCCTCCCCCTGGGAAATAGGATCTTCTAAATTTGAGAAACAAATTTCAGACATTTTTAACATAAGCACAACTCAATATAAAAAAAAAAGTTAAAACAAAAATAATGCATGAAAAAGCAACCAGTTGGATATCAGCCCACATAGGATCTTCAGAAGCTATCTCAACTCCTCCCACCCTTAAAAATATAACATGAAAGAAATAAGATATTTTAAAGCTAAACTCAAAAACTTGGCTGTTTCATGATATTACAATATCTTTTAAGTTGGTTTGCAGTAAAATTCTACTTTAGCTACATTTGGCTATCTTGCAAAAGGCTTAGGTTATGAAAATGAAACTTTCAGGAATGGGTCTACAGGCTAAAGTATGTCCCAGGAATTTATTTTGAAGTACATAGCTCCACTCTTTCTCCCTCTAGAGGGTCCTGACCTTTGATAACCTTTAAAAATTTGTGTTTCATAAAAGTGAAACCTTGCAAAATAAATCTTCTGCTTAAATGAAGCACAACAAAATTATTTTCAGCCTCACAACTTTTCTTAATCCCAATTTGTAAGGTTTAAAGATATGCCAATACATTTCATAAATTTTGAAAAAAAAAATATATGGCTTAAAATTCTACTCAAATAGCAGAAATTGTATTTTCAGAACTAAAACCAGAGACAAAGAAACTGATAACTGAAAATTAAGGCAAAATGTTGTTTTGTCAAAATTTCAATAGGTAATACACCTGTCATGTACACAAAGTATGAGACAATCTACACAAAATCATCCAAGAATTCGAATCAACTCAATATGCAGATATACTATAGCCAAAATTCTAGTCTATTTGTTCATTGAAAAGACATGATACATGACATAATCAGCTAGACTAGTTTGGTAAAGATGCAGAGAAAGAAGCCCTAATAAAAACAAATTATTTCGTACTGTATATTATTCAGTCTGTTTGGCTGTAAATGTGCATAGATGCTTGTATTTGTGTTTTTTTTTATCAGGGCGGTCCTTCCACGCTGGTTATTTTGTTTCAAATTTCACGGGTTTATCTAAGTCCAACCAAAACAAGATTGTTTGCCAATTGCTATTGCCAAAATCCCGCCGTTCTATCCAGAATTCCATTTCCCGTAACAAAAGTCCATAGGCTCGGCAAGGAAAAAAGTAGAAAATCCAAATTTAAAGTAGAAATAAAGCACTAAAGTAGGTCTAAAAATATTAGAGGAGAAATTTCAAAAGTGTAGTGTAATCTAAAATATAGTAGAAATGGAATCACTGCTCAATTTATTGATCACAATAACTTATCTCTCTGCATATTACTAAAAACTTCCACAAGAACCCTAACTTTACCGAATCTGATACAAAGACTCCCCAAACTATAATTTTAGCGATGGTTTAAAAATTATTCTACCAAAGTCAAGTTAAAGAAGATCTTTGAATAAGATCCTACATTGATAAAGTATTAAAATTCTATAATAAATCTTAATCGAACGCACCCTTATCGTCCCAGGTGATGACAATGCAGCGAGTATTTCTATCCAGTCTCATTCCTTCATAGCCAAGACAGCTTGGTCTAACAAAATCAGAAAAAATGACGGATGATTCCAGCTTGGCTAGGACAATGCCGCTTCCAGGCAGTGGGGAACGAACCATGCCCACGACCAGCTTCTCCTGTTCCCAGGGTGACATGCTTGAAGTTCTTACGGACGCAAGGCGTGCCACCCAATTTGCTCGAGGTGAACTAAAAAAAACATTTCTTTGGGAAAAAGATTACAGAATTTTCGTCAAACTCTATTGATCAACAGTGTTGGGGTCTGCGCCCCTTTTTTCAGATAAATGTCTCTTTTCCTATTTCCTTCTACCAAAATACACCCTTTTGCTGTTTAAGTCTCCCTAACTCAATAAATTCTGAAGTTGGATTTGTGGTAACAGTTTTTTCTGAAGTTATAATAAGAAGAGTTGTTTTCAACTTAAAAATGCAGAATTTACTAAAAATAAACAAACGAGGTCTAGAACGAGAAGAAATCAGAGTAAATAATCAAGTTAAACTTGCAACGAAAAGAAATTAGGACAAAAAAAGTGGGGGCCACCTTCTGAAACAAACAGAAGCAATATTGAGACTTGAAGAAAACAGATATTATCATAAGTATGGATAATTTTCAGAATCTTCACATATGGATATGCGTTGTCGATTATTTATTCCTTAACAAACATTATATAGCAGGATAGCTTTTAAAAACTCTGTTTAAAATTGATAGCGTACTGATCAGCTCATAGTGATTTTTTATTTTAAAATAAACATGTTATCAATGACTCAGTTAAAAGTTACAATATCGATGGTGATCCCTAAAGGGATGCGAGCATCTGAGATTGATAGATTGAGTCTGATACAAAAGCAAAATTCATCTGGTCCGCCACAAGACGTAGTTTTCCAAGTTGTGCGTTTAACGACCTATAAAAACTGTCGTACATTAAGGAGCTAAAAGTACCCAAGAAAAGGCTAAAAATTTAGGATTACTAAATGTTGTTTCTTTTTTCGATTGCAACCAATAAGCGTCTTCAATATTGAAGGACCAAAATGAGTTTCCGGTCCCTCTTACTGCTAGCTTTTTAACATGAAGGTAGGCAAGTGGTACCTTGTTAATATGGAATCGTGCAAATATTTGCGATCTGTATTACTGGAAGCATTAAGTTGGCCCATTATCTGTCCTATATGCCCTTGCGAGGCCAAGTGCTGGATATAAAAATGAAGGAAAAAGCGGAGTTTAAACGGTATCTTCGTTTGGTTCGTTATAATGGTTCTGAGCTCCCTAAAAGGGCAGTGCAGTGGAAGGAAGTCATTAATGCGTCTAAATTTGATTCATTAGGGACCACCGATGTTATCCCAAATTCGTCTTGGCTTAGGCATTATAAAAATATTTTGTCTTAGAGTGAGTAGAGTGTTATTTATCATTCCCAGTGCTTACTTTCTAAATTGTTGCCAATTAAGTTTTGAAACGTCATGTTATTCCTGCATCAACTAAAAGTATTGTTAATTGTATGCTTAAACTTAAGTCATGATCCAGTAATCTTGATGGGATTAGCACTCATCATTTATGCTGTGATTGTCCGGCACTATTCACTCAGCTGCAGTTACTTTTTTAGTTCTGTTTATGTTTGTCGATGGTGCCTGATTCCTTCCTTTGCGCAACGGTAGCTTTTATTCTTAAACGTGAAAGAGACCCTTTTGATTGCAGCTCATATAGGTTCGTCACTGTTGCTTGTAATATTAGTAAGATTTTTGCACATGTTCTGCCCCCATATTTTATAGAACGAACTGCGAAAGACTCAAACCAATTTGGGTTTCAACCTCCTATTGGGTGCCAACATGCGCATAAGGTTTTAGCTTCAATGCTTATTGATGCCTAGTCTAAAGGTTATGAATTAAATGTTTGCGCTTTGGATATGTCTAAAGCTTTCGACAGTATTTGCCAGGCACAAGTCTGGCACTCTTTTTTAGAGTTTTGAGTAAGCCCTTCTGTCATACAGATACTTAAATTTTGGTATAACAATTCGTTTCTTTGTTTGAAATCTGGTTACGATAGGGTGGAGTGCTATCACCTTGTCTATTTAATGCTTGCATTCAATGGTGTTATCAGGAATCAAGCCTTCGTATTTTATGATTTACCTGATGTGCTTTATATTTCGTACGCGGACGACCTGCTAGTCTTGAGCCGAACCAAGTCTATTTTGGCATTATCTGTGCAACGTATTTCTATGATGTTTCGGAATGTTGGTTTGTTTTTGAATGTTGATAAATGCGAATATTTAGTTTTCAATTTCAAATCATCAGCTCATAATTTGTCGTGTGGATCCTCAGTAATTCACAATGTTTCGAGTTTACGATGGTTAGGGATTAGTATTTGTTCTACAGTCCCTTTGTTACGACATTCAGGTTCTGAGAGATGTTAAAGAAAAGTTGAAGATTAGATATGCGAAAATTCTACCTAGCTGTGTAAGATATTCACGCCGAGCTTTAGCTAAAATGTTTTCCACATATTGTAACCATTCTGTTTTGCTTTTAAGTGGTATATATTCGTTATTGAATGAGAATGATTCTCGCAAGATCCGTATTGCTTATTATAGATATTACAAATTTTTACTGTACCTTCCCACTTCACTTAGTAGTACACGTAATATTGAGAAGAATGGTGCTACTGACATCGTCCAATGCCTTTGTGTCCCTAGGCCCAAACCATAATATTATCCGTGTGTTTTTGAATGAGATAAAGGTTTAAGTTGTCTATGTGTCTGTGTATTTGATTTTTTCTTCCTTTTTAGTGTAATTTACTCTGCTTGTTGTGTTTAAAAGTGGTTATAAATAAATTATTATTGTACTCTGGCTCTCCTATGGCCAGCTTTTTAGCAGTAAGATAAGCATGTATTTGAAGAAAAATTACGCACTAACTTTCATTCTATTTGGTTAGAAAAGCCAATTTGGCCTGTTCCTCCTGCGAAAGACATGTAGTTCCTAAATAAAGACATTACTTACTTTTCAAAACATGATTGAGACGTTAGAATCCAAACATCAGATACCAAAGTCCCATCGCAAACATGAATACCCTCTTTTAACAATGCAACATGCCATGGCCAATCACCATGAGCAACCTCTTCAGGAGACGATATTGTAGCTGACCGGGAAATACTGTTGACGAATGGAGGTTTTATCTGGACAGGTCTGATTCCACATTCTAAGAAAGAAAATGACAGACTAAGTGACAAATGAATTATATTAAAAAAAAATTTTTTGACATCTTTGAAATAACCGTCACCAACATTAAAGTACTCAATACGCTTTAAACCCAACTCGACATTAAGGTGAAAAAAACCCTGTGCTTCCTTTCATATTAAAAGGAAATAATAATAACACAGAAGTCAAAATGTCAGAATTCGGGGAATCTACAAAAAGATTTGAAGCAGTGACTCGACTTTCCATCGACTCTGGACAGCTGACTCTCTTTATTACTCAATATGGAATCAAGGGTATTAAAACCAACCAACCCTCCTTTGACGGATTTCTTGTATTTTGAAATCATGAACTAGGGAAGGGAATTCTTTGTATTCCTGATACTTGGTTCTAATTACCACATATTTTATGGCATACCAGTGATCTTTAAGAAAATGACAATAAAAAAAATATTGATTTTATTCCTGGCATTAGTTTTATCTTCTATCAAAAATAACAATAAATTTTGTTTGGAAAAAAAAAAGATTCGAATAAATGGCACCTTAACAAAATTTTAAATTAAGTATCCAAACACTGAAAACAATAAAAATCGAAAATGAGTTGTAAGTATTATTTAAAATTGAAAGAATCACGAAATAATATTTTGAAATTGTAAGGACTCCTGAAATTACAGTGTACAATCCCATAAATTCTCATGAATACCTGTAGCCGCTCCAATTATTTGATGAAACATTGCAATCCTTATAATAACAATCAAAATTCGGATAACGAATAAACAAGGATTGTAATTTTAAGGAGGAGGGGTAGATATCTTGATAGGAGGGAGAGGTCAAAGGGATAAATTCATCAATTAGCTGGAACAAATTATCCTTTTTTGTACCCAACTTTTTAGTTTTAAAGGATTGGCTACCTTTTTTTTGAAATCTTTGATTACACAAGACATTGATACTTTTTTCACATAACCAAGTTAAAACATAAATTTCAGTTATGACTTATAATCCTTCTAGTATTTGGAAACCAATTTATATTTTATTTTTACTAATTGTCACATAATACTTTTCAGATTATTCCACATGAGAGGTACATCAACTGTAGGTAAAACCTTAAATGTTTCTTACCGAGTTCCGCACATTTCAGACGGAGTACAGAATTGGAGTAGCATGGCTCCTCTGTGAACGAAATTGGTGGATCCCCAAACTGTGACAACTGAGCGTAAATACTATTCCCAGATCTCTCGTTATCATATACAGCATCAATACTCACCATGTACCTGCAAGACAAATGTTGTTGTGTAAAACAAATTGTTTGACTTTTTCAAATTAATGAATTTAGAAATTAGTTGAATTTTTATTTTCCGTCTGCCCAGTCCAGCCAATTCACCTAGTTTCTGAATTTTTTGTGAGCCCACAAAATAATAACTCAGCAAGCATTTAGATATCAAAAGCATGAAAATCATCGTCAATAGTTCAAAATAGAGGGATATTTCGGCCTGAGGATTTAAAAGCATGCGCTTATATATTATATATAATAAAATAGATTAATATAATAAACAATAAAAGTTGAAACAAATTAATATAAATAAATTATAATACATTGATATGATGATATGATTTTATTACGTGAGTAAACCAATGCATGGTATTTCACAAAATACAGAAAAATACATAAGAGAACTACTAAAATACAAAAAAAAGAAAAAAAAAACTACTAAAGGAAACTAATAAAATACATAAGGAAAAATAGTCCAACGACTGGCCGTGGCCTCCTGCCACGGGCATAACAAGGCAATACTAATCAGACAATGTTTAAGCGCTTTGCATTTCTTATATAATTCATAACGATTGTTCTAACACTCTTGGTGTTAACTACTAAATTTATGTTAAATGACAATGGGACATCTAATTCACTAAGCTGGATTTGCATTTCCATACGATGACGACAAAAACAGGCACAATCAAATAAATAATGGTGTCAAGTTTCCGGGACCCCACATACACACAAAGGAGAAGGAGTTTTCCCAATTTTAAACAAGAAGTAATTTAGGCGGCAATGTCCAGTAATGAACTGAGTTAGTTTATAATTTGGAGTATATTTTGAAACTGAGATAAGGTCATCTTTATTGGTAAAAAGTGGCTAGGTCATTTACTAATATTATCTTCAAAATGACAGAACCATCCATTATAAAGAACATTTTTAAAATCAATAGTATTTAATCTAGTAGGAAACTCATTATCTAAAAAAATCTGCACCAAGTAACTCAGCGGTACATTCATCTGTATAATGGATATGTTATTCTCCAATAGAGGGAATGAGAATTCTCCAATAGAGGGAAAGTTGGCTTCACTAAAGGAGGCGAGAAGGATGGGCGACCCATTTTTGCAATAGCCCATGACAGACAATTCAATGGCTCTATGTTGCTGTACTACTACTACTACTACTACTACTACCACTACTACTACTACTACTACTACTACCACTACTACTACTACTACTAATACTACTACTACTACTACTGCTACCACTACTACTACTACCACTACTGCTACTACTACTATTACTACAACTGGTACTACAACTACTACTACTACTATTACCGCTTCTTCCACTACTACTACTACTACTACTAGTATTACTACTATTGCCACTACCACATCTATGTTGTCAATATGCCATAACTGTAACATCTTAGGAACAGCTAAAATAATTAATTTGAAACATCCATGTACTGTTACTGAGGATAATGACCTAAATCAAAATACGCTAAAACATCCAGGATATCAAAATGGTGTGTCTTTAATATTTCAAAGATGGCTATGGGTATTAAGATTAAAATTTTCAGAGAACCTTGAAGAAGGATACTGAGCTAAATCAAAAGATACTATATACCTACAGGTTGTTAAAATGAGTCACCTGCAGTCTCTGAAGGTTATTTTTCGTAAAAAATTGATTATATTCAAAAAAATATTTTTTTTTAATTACAAAAGCTGTTTAACCACATCAATTTTCTTTAAAATGAGCTATTAAATAGCTCTCTACGATGTTCCAGTGCCAAGCTATCTGAAGTGGAAAAGAAAAAGAAAGAAATAAAGATGCCCTATTTGCAGAATATTGTGGTTGCAGCCACTTTTCTTGATTTTCAAGCCAATAAATACCCCTTGTTATTCAAGCCCATGGACGGTAAGTTTCCTATATAGGGGTTTCTGACAAGGCACTTCTAATAGTGCACCTCTTTTTTTGATATGGCTCTATTTTTAGGAGTTATGGGTTATTATATTTCTAAGTATTGGACGTGATCATCTCTTACTAGGTTGCAAGGTACCGCTGCAACCCGGATCGTCTGTTACTAGGTTGCTAGCTACCTCTTTAATCCGGAATCTTTACTATAACTCTACTATAAAAAGTGAAAAACTGAGGCCTAGAGTTTGTTCTATGCTATAATGCTAGCTACCACTGCAACCCAGATAATTTGAAAAGAAAAAATACCATTCCTGAATTACTGTCAGATGGCAATTTTTTCTCATTAGGCAGTTTTTTTTTAAACGCATTTTCAACTTTTAGTTACTACGGGTGGTAATTTCATCTTACTAGATTGCAGTAACTGCGGAAACCATAATTCTAGGGTGTCAAGCTGGCCTTTATATAAAACTTTTAGTAGTAAAAATTGACTCTATTTTAAAAATAATTTGTTTTAATTACAAAAGGTTTTTAACCCCATTAATTTTTTTTAAAATGAGCCATTGAACAACTCTACGATGTTCCAGTGCCAAGCTATCTTTCGAAAAACAAAAGATGCTGTTTAGGGAGAATGCTGTAGTAGCTGCCACTTTCCTTGATTTTCAAGCCAATATATTTCCCTTGCTGTTCAAGCCAAGGGACAGAAAGTTTCCTATATAGGGGTTGCGGAAAAGACGATTCTAATGGTGTACTGTTTTGATTTGATCTGACTCTATTTTTAGGAGTTACGGGTTATTATATTTCTTAGCATTAGACGTAATCGTCTCTTACTAGGTTGCAAGCTACCGCTGCAATCCGGAATCTTTACTATACAATCGCTGTCCACAAGTTACGCAAGCTGTCTATTGTTCATAAATAATTCTTCTATCAAAGACGTGATAATATGGACTAAGAAAAAAGCTTCCTTCGGTTTTAATTCAAAGTTCTAGATCTGTTTTTTTAATGAACGGATAATCGGATAGTAAGCAACCCCCTCCCCATGCTCTTATATTTCGATAAGGCAGTACACGACATACATATTGGGTCAATATAGTTCATTATAAATGGGGACTATGTAAGTTTCAACGGATATTACATAAAGGACCGATATAGCTCATCATAAATGGTGTTTGTCAATTAGGTTTATTTTATATTACATTACAGTAAAGAACGACATGTTAACTGAAATAATCTATTGACAATATAACTTCAAACATACATCTTCTGAAAGTTGCTTCTCTAAGGTATGCTATATAAGAGATCAGTCTAGTTAATCATAAATAGGGATTATGTAAGTTTTATCAGTATCATGGCTGTAAAGATTTTTGAAACCTAGTAAAGAACAAGCCATGGCACATATTGAACTTAGTTAGCTGCCTGATTCTCAGAAGTTTGTCTCTTACTACTCTAAATAAGAAAAAGCCATAGAATTTTTCCTGTTTGTATTATAGTAAGGAACGAACTCTAGTCCAAAGTATCAAACGTAATTACATTAAAAGACGACCATTCGAATAGAAAACCATCCATAGATTGGACTTAGTTAGCTACTTGATTGTTTGAGGTTTGTCTCCTACTCTTTCAAAGAAGAAAGATTTTAATCCTGTTTCCTGTTTGTAATCATATAGCATAAAACAAACCCCAGATGCAACTGACGTCATTACATATATTAAAACAAGAATCAAACAGTTCGTGGTAACCAACTGTATAGTAAGAGCGACTCGTCTCAATAGTAACCGAAACTCTAAAAAACCGTATTTTGATAATACATAAAAAAATCGGATACTTACGCTGATTTTAAATATATAAGTTTCATCAAGTTTAGTGTTACCCATCAAAAGTTAGGAGCCTGAGAAAATTTGCCTTATTTTCGAAAAAAGGGGGAACAACCCCTAAAAAACATATAATCCTGGTTGCAGCAGTAGCTAGCAACCTAGTAAGATACCGATCACGTCCAATGTTAAGAAATATAATAACCCATAGCTCCTAAAAATAGATTCAGATCAAAACAAAAAGTACACCATTAGCACCGCCTTCTCCAAAACCCCTATGTAGGAAACTTTCTGTCATTTGGCTTTAAAAGCAAGGGAAATATATTGGCTTGAACAACAAGAAAAGTGGCAGCTAC
Organism: Artemia sp. Qi Xiang Cuo; assembly: GCF_049724085.1. Lineage (NCBI taxonomy): Eukaryota > Metazoa > Arthropoda > Branchiopoda > Anostraca > Artemiidae > Artemia > Artemia sp. Qi Xiang Cuo. Next base: position 44,066,017 of record NC_142803.1, read on the forward strand.
TGCAGCATTCTGCCTAAACGACATCTTTTTTTCCCCCAGTTAGCTTGGCACTGGAACATCATGAAAAGTTGTTCAATGACTCATTCTAAAGGAAATTACTAGATCTAGTACTATTTGTATTTTTTTTTAATTTAATCAATTTTTCCACTAAACACTGCATTTTTATTGCCAATTGCGAGGAATGACGTCATAATCGTAAGTAGTAACCATATATGAAGTAGTAAGTGAATGCAATATTTATACACGCTTATCTTTCGACAAGATAATATAAGAAATATTTATTGGATCGATATAATTTATTATAAATGGGGACTATTGCAAGTTTAAACGGATATTACACTCATCATAAATTGTGTTATTCAATAGTTTTCTATATATAATTATCCATTATTATGTAAAATGCAGTCATTTTTGGGGGTTTTAGCAAAAAATTTATTTGTTAACTGAAACTAGAATAATTCCAGAAAATTTTAAATAAAATAATTTTATTTAACTACAAAAATATTACATAAAAGCTCCATCTAGCTCATTAAAACTGGGGATTATATAAGTTTCATCGGTATCATGGTTTTAAAGATAGCAGAAATCTAGTAAAGAACAAACCATGGCATAGTAACTAGAAACTTTACTAATGGCTCTGGTTACTCCTTTACTAGGTTGCATTTACCCCTGCAACCATGATGGTTAAAACATCGGGTTGCTCAATAGTAGCCAAAACTCTAAAAAACGGAATTTTGATACCAATAGATACATCAAAAGAATCGGATTTTTATTCTGATTTTAAATATATAATCTTGGTTGCAGTGGTAGCTAGCAACCTAGTAAGAGACGATCACGTCCAATGTTAAGAAATATAATAACCCATAACTCCTAAAAAAAGAGTAATCAAAACAAAAAGTACACCATTTGAACCACTTTGTCCAAAACCCCTATATAGGAAACATCATTATAATAAAGAACGAACTCTTGCCTATAGTAATTTATATTAAATTATAGTAAAGAACTAACTCAAGCCCAAAGAAACTCAACACTGTGGTTCATTCATATTATGTTCATTATTTTAGTTAGGATGTAAATAAAACGAGTTTCTTTTTCCAATTTTAAATTTAAAGATAATACTTTTAATTCAACATATTAAAAGTTCTCCCCGACGGGGAATCGGACCCCGTTCTCCCACGTGATAAGTGACTATGCTTACCATTAGACTATCAAAAAGTTATAAAATAAAAGTTACATATAAGACATGATAATAATTTCGTTAATATACAAAAAATTATATAAGGAATTGGTCTGGTTAATTATAAATGACGACTATTTTATTTCAACGTTATCATAGTAACTAGCATGAGACGATTACATCCAATGATTATATTAAGATTACATTAAGGAACGAACTGTAGCCCATAGTAACTGAAGTAATAAAATGAATAATTATAAAGATGATTACTTTAATTGTTTACATTAAAACACGATCATTGGAATAAAAAACCATTTTTGAGAGAGAAAAAGGTTTTATTAAAAAAAATATAACAAATTAACAACAAAACCCGAAGTTATTAAACTTGTATGGGTACACATCACCCTTTACAAAACCCTACATACACAATTACTACCAGCCAGCCTTAGACCCCCCCCCAAAAAAAAAAGGACAAAAAATAATAATAAGAAAATAAATAAATTAAAATAAACGAAATAAATTAATTTCTAATAACTTCACGACCCAATTGGATACCGAAGACACAAAACTAAAAATCATTCATTCTATTCTACCTCCTCGTCGCCCTCCCAAAAACAAAGTGTCACAATCACTTGAGAGAAAATTCGCCCAGCAAGGATTAAAACTCATATGTAGACAAACACTGTCCTTTTAATTTACTACGAAATTCATTTAGCTCATCAATTGTTGAAATTGCCTGCGTTAATGGTTCCCATTCCCATACCGTTAATGGTTCCCATTGCATACATTAGACTTAGTTAGCTACTTGATTGTTTGAAGTCCGTCTCTTACTATTTCCAAGAAGAAACAGCCGTAGGCTTTTTCATGTTTGTAAATTTCAAAAGATGTTTGTTTGAAGTTATATTGTCAATAGATTATTTCAGTTAACATGTCGTTCTTTACTGTAATGTAATATAAAATAAACCTAATTGACAAACACCATTTATGATGAGCTATATCGGTCCTTTATGTAATATCCGTTGAAACTTACATAGTCCCCATTTATAATGAACTATATTGACCCAATATGTATGTCGTATACTGCCTTATCGAAATATAAGCGCGTATAAATATTACATTCACTTATTACTTCATATATGGTTACCACCTACGATTATGACGGCCTTCATCAAGATTGGCCATAAAAATGCAGTTTTTGGTGAAAAAATTGATTTGATTCAAAATAAAAAAAAACTGAATTACACATAGCACTAGATCTAGTAATTTCCTTTAAAATGAGCCATTGATTAACTCTCTACGACGTTGCAGTGCCAAGCTATCTGTGGAAAAGAAGAAAAAGGAAAAAAAAAATGCTGTTTGGGCAGAATGCTGTAGTAGCTGCCACTTTTCTTGATTTTCAAGCCAATATACTTCCCTTGCTGTAAGAGCCAAATGACAGAAAAATTCCTATACAGGGGTTTTGGACAAGGCGGTTCTAATGGTTTACTTTTTGTTTTGATCTGACTCTATTATTAGGAGATAAAGCTTATTATATTTCTTAACATTGGACGTGGTCGTCTCTTACTAGGTTGCTAGCTACCGCTGCAACCCAGATATTCGTTCTTTATTATAACCAGTCGGAGTCGATTTTATTTAGCTTCTAATTCAGCTATCAATAAAATGATTTTTTGAAAAAAATAAGTTTTTAAAAAAAGTAAAGAACTCCATTGAATCAAAATGAACAAAAATAGAATCAAATAATCTACCAAGAAAACAACTACCAAAAATCAGCATTAATAAATGAATAAAAGCCAAAACAAACAGAAATTAAAATAAATATGAGTCAAACTCAAAACGAGCAGAAATTAATATGAGTAGGGTTCTAAACCCCAAGCTTTTAAAAGCCAGAATATAATTTTTACTTTAGTGAAAAAAAATCAAATGAATTTACTGAAAAAATCTGCATTGTCAGTTTAATATACATATGCTGATATTTATTCCTTAAAATCTTAATTGATTTTTGATTTCTTATATTGATACTGATTGATTTCATTTATTTATTGATACTGATTTATGGTAGTTGCATTCTTAGTGCCCCCCTTATATGCCCCCAGGGCATAACTTACAACCTTTGCGCTGGGGACTCTGGGGGGTTTGTCATCCTCAAAAATATAACTTCCAGAACTTTCAACTACGTTGAACAAAATGGCTATCTCAAAACTTTGATTGAATATGTTTGAGGAAATAGTGGGCGTGAGTGGGGTGTCAGTTGCTCTCCATTCACTTTCGACTATTAAAAAGGGCACTAGCCCTTTGAATTTGCAATCAAATGAGCCCTTTTTGAAGTTTCTACGACGACACTCTATAAAAAAAAAACCTTATATTCTCCCTGGGCATAACTTACAACACTAGCCCTGAGGCCTCGGAGGCGGTTATCATCCTCAAAGACCTAATTTCCAGAACTTTCGACTACGTTGAACAAAATGGCTATCTCAAAACTTTGATTGGATGTGTTTGAGAAAATTGGGGGCGTGAGAGGGGGGTTAATTGCCCTTCAATCACTTTCGACTATTAAAAAGGGCACTAGCCCTTTCAATTTCCAATCTTTTTGAAAAGGCACTAGCCTTTTCAATTTCCCTTTTTGAAGTTACTACAACATTGTTTTCTATAAAAAGCCTTACATGCCCCCAGGACACAAGTTACAACCCTTGCCCTGAGGGCTGTGGGGGGTTGTCATTCTCAAAGACATAGTTTCATGAAGTTTCAACTACGTTGAAAAAAATAGCTATCTCAAAATTTTGATTGTATATGTTTAGGGAAATGTTGGGCGTGAGAGGGGGTAAGTTGCCCTCCAATCATTTTCAACTATTAAAAAGGGCACTAGCCATTTCTATTTCCAATCGAGTGAGCCCTTTTTGAGGTTTCTACGACAAATCTTTCTATAAAAACCTTATATGCCCCCAGGGCATAACTTACAACCCTTGCCGAGAAGGCTTTGGAGGGGTTGTCATCCTCAAAGATCTAATTTACAAAACTTTCAACTACGTTGAACAAAATGGTTATCTAAAGATTTTGATTGAATGTGTTTGGGGAAAAGATGGGCGTGAGAGGGGGATTAGTTGCCCTTCTTCAAATTTCTACGACAAAGCTTTCAATAAAAACCTTATATGCCCCCAGAGCATAACTTATAACCCTTGCCCTGAAGTTTTTGGGGGGAGTTTCCTGCTCAAAGACATAATTTCCAGAACTTTAAACTGGGTTGAACAAAATGGCTATCTCAAAATTTTGACTGGATGTGTTTGGGAAAGTGTTGGGCTTGAAAGGGGTGTTAGTTGGCTTCCAATCACTTTTAACTATTAAAAAGGGAACTAGCCATTTCAATTTCCAATCGAATGAGCACTTTTTGAAGTTTCTACAACAATGCTTTTTATAATAAAAAAACTCATATTTCCCCTGGGCATAACTTTCAACCCTTGCCCTGAGGGCTGTGGGGGGGGGCTGTCATCCTCAAAGATATAATTTCCAGAAATTTCAACTATGTTGAACAAAATGGCTATCTCAAAATTTTAATTGGATGTGCTTGGGGAAAAGGTGGTCGTGAGAGGGGATTAGTTGCCCTCCAATCACTTTCTACTATTAAAAAGGGCACTATCCCTTTCAATTTCCAATCGAATAGGCCCCTTTTCAAGTTTCTACGACAAAGCTTTCAATAAAAGCCTTTTATGCCAACAGGGCATAACTTACAACCTTAACCCTGAGGACTCTGGGAGGAGAGTCATCCTCAAAGACCTAATTTCTAGAACTTTCAACTACATTGAACAAAATTGCTATCTGAAAAACTTTGATTGGGTGTGTTTGGGGAAATGGTGGGCGTAATAGGGGGATTAGTTACCCTACAATCACTGTCGACTATTAAAAAGGGCACTAGCCCTCTCAATTTCATATTAAAGAACCCCTTTTGAAGTTTCACGACAACGCTATCTATAAGAACCTTATATGCCCCAGGGCATAACTTATAACCTTTGCCCTAGGGGCTCTGGGGCGTTTGTCATCCTCAAATACATAATTTCCAGAACTTTCAACCACGTTGAACAAATAGGCTATTTCAAAACTTTGATTGAATGTATTTGGGGAAATGGTGAGCACGAGAGGGGGGTTAGTTGCTCTCCATTCAGTTTCGTCTATTTAAAAGGGCACTAGCCCATTCAATTTCGAATCAAATGAGCCTTTCTGAACTTTCTACGACAAAACTTTCTATAAAAGCCTTATATGCCCCCAGGGCATAACCTACAACCCTTACCCTTAGGGCTCTGAGGGGGTTATCATCCTCAAAGACCTAATTTCCAGAACTTTCAACTACGTTGAAAAAATTGGCTATCTTAAAATTTTGATTGTATGTGTTTGTGGAAATGGTGGGCGTGAGAGGGGGTTAGTTACCAACCATCTAATCATTTTCAACTAGTAAAAAGGGCTCTAGCCATTTCAATTTCCAATCGAATGAGCCCTTTTTGAAGTTTCAACCACAACGCTTTCTACAAAAACCTTATATAACCCCAGGGACTGGCTTACAGCCCTTGTTCTAAGGGCTCTGGTGGGGGGGGGGGCGTCATCCTTAAAGACTTAATTTCCAAAACTTTCAACTACGTCGAACAAAATGGCTATCTAAAATTGTGATTGGATCAGTTTGGGGAAAAGGTGGGCGTGAGACGGGGGTTAGGTGCCCTCCAATCACTTTTGACTATTAAAAAGGGCATTAGCACTATGGATTTCCAATTAAATGAACCCCTTTTCAAGTTCCTACGATAAAGCTTTCGATTAAAACCTCATACACCCCCAGGGCATAACTTATAACGCTTGCCCTGAAGACTGTGGGGGAGTGTCCTGCTCAAAGATATAATTTCCATAACTTGCAACTGCGTGGAACAGAATGGCTATCTCAAAAATTTGATTGGATGTGTTTGGATAAATGGTGGGCGTGGAAGGGGTATTAGTTGCCTTCCAGTCACTTTCAGCCATTAAAAAGGGCACTAGCCATTTCAATTTCCAATCGAATGAGCCCTTTTTGAAGTTTTTACGACGAAGTTTTCAATAAAAACCTTAAATGTCCCCAAGGCATAACTTACAACCCTTGCCCTGAGGGCTGTGAGGGGGGGGGGGGGGTCATCCTCAAAGACCTAATTTCCAGAACTTTCAATTACGTTTAATAGAATTGATATGTCCAAATTTTTGATTTTATATGCTTGGGGAAAAGGTGGGCATGAGAGGGGGGGGGCTAATTGCCCTCCAATCACTTTCGACTATTGCAAAGGGCACTAGCCCTTTGAATTTCCAATAGAATGAGCCCTTTTGAAGTTTCTACGATAAAACTTTTTATAAGAACCTTATATGCCCCCAGGGCATAACTTACAAAACTTGCCCTGAGGGATGTGGGGAGAGTGTCCTCCTCAAAAACATAATTTCCATCTGGAAATCAACTGAGTTGAACAAAATGGCTATCTCAAAATTTTGATTGGATGTGTTTGTTCAAATGGTGGGCGTGGAAGTGTTGTTAGTTGCCTTCCAATCACTTCTGACTATTTAAAAAGGTACAGGACGCTCTAATTTCCAATTGAATTAGCCCCGTTCCAATTTTCTACGGCAATTTTTTTGATATAAAGTAACGTAGTCTAGAAGAAAAAATAATACATTGTGTCACCATCATTCTTTACGTAGGCAGCGCTATGGCACTGCCTATGATTACAAACAGGAAAAAGCCTACGACTTTTTTTTCTTTGGAGTAATAAAAGATGAGCCTAAGTAGCCCTAGATCTAGTAATTTCCTTTAAAATGAGCCATTGAACAACTCTCTACGATGTTCCAGTGCCAAGCTATCTGTGGAAAAAAGGAAAAAAAATGCCGTTGAGGCAGAATGCTGTAGTAGCTTCCACTTTTCTTGAGTTTCAAGCAAGCTGTTTGATAATATACAAACAGTTCGTGGTAACGAACTGTATAGTAATTATATCGTCTCTTACTAGATTGCTAGCTACCGCTGCAACCCTGGTGAAAAAAAACAAATAAACACGCATCCGTGATCTTTCTTCTGGCAAAAAAATACCAAATTCCACATTTTTGCAGACAAAAGCTTGAAACCTCTACAGTAAGGCTCTCTGATACGCTGAGCCTGGTAGTGTGATTTTCATTAAGATTCAATTACTCTTAGGGGGTGTTTTCCCCTTTTTTCAAAAATAAGGAAGATATTTTCAGGCTCATAAGTTTTTATAGGTAAAACTAAACTTGATGAAATTTGTATATTTAAAATCAGCATAAGAACTTTATTCTTTTGATGTATCTATTGGTATCAAAATTCCGTTTTTTAGAGTTTCGATTACTATTGAGACGAGTCGCTCTTACTTGTTAGTAAATAAAAAAAACAAGTTTTTTTTAACTGAAAGTAAGGAGCGACGTTAAAACTTAAAACGAGCAGAAATTATTCCGTATATGAATGGGGCTGTCCCCTCCTCAACGCCTCGCTCTTTACGCTAAAGTTTTTTATTGTTTAAAAAATAGAGTTGTGAGAAAGTCAAACTTTAGCGTAAAGAGCGAGGCATTGAGGGGACAGCGCCTTTCATATACGGAATAATTTCTGCTCGTTTTAAGTTTTAACGTCGTTCCTTACTTTCAGTTAAAAAAACTTGTTTTTTTTATTTAATTTCTCAACGTTTTTGAATTAATGCAGGTTTCGACCCTGGCTCCCCGTACATGAATCATTAAAAAAAAATTTGCATATTAATTTTACTTTTATTTGGTTAAATGGCTTTCTCGAAACTTGTTTAATTTTATTTACAAACGTTTTTATTAGTAATAAATATACGTAACTTACGAATTAACTTACGTAACGAAGTCTATATTCATATATTTTTAATACGTATATTAGGGGGTTCGCCTCCTAGTCAATACCTTGCTCTTTAAGCGAAAGTTTGAATTTTGTTCCAATTCTTTAAAAATGACCGCTTAATCACAAAGGCCGTTAATTAGAATAAATAGCTCTTATGATAGTACTAAAAAATCTTAGGCTTAAAGAGCGAGATATTGACTAGGGGGTGAACCCACTCATATGTGTAATATTTTTTGTTCGTTTTAAGTTTTGATGTAGCTTCTGTTGCAGTTTAAAAACTTGTTTATTTTATACTTAATTTCTTATCTTTTTTTAAATAATGCTGGGAAATCCGGCATCTCCTTCATAGCAACGTCCCTTCCCCCATGAAAACTTCCTTCATGGGACGATCCTCTCATATAACCCCCGAACCACCCACCCACCCACCACTACCAGTTAAAAATCCCCCCTGAAAACGTCTGTATACTTCCCAATAACCAATACTATATGTTAACATTGGGTAAAGTTCAGTAGAGATGCCCCTATTGATCCAACCGGGGCACCATATATGGGCATAGAACCACGTGGTTTATGGTTTTCTCAGTGAGAATGAAAAAACAGGAATTTTGTCACATTTATGGATGTTTTCTTGGATGGTTATGTGTGTGGGTCGATTTATTTGATGTTTTTCATGGATGTTTTTATGTTTTTTTTCAGTGAGAATGAAAAAATAGGAACTTTCTCACATTTATGTCTGTTTTCTTGGTTTTTGTCAGTGAGAATGGAAAAACAGGAACTTTCTCACTTTAATGGATTATTGAGTCTAATGGGAGCAGGTCAATGACACTTCCTTCTTGTTGTTGCTCGATGCAAATGTTATGATCCAGAAATAGTATTTGTTGTTGTTGCTCGAGCCAAATGTTATGAGTTTCCAGGAAACAGTTAGATCACGTGTTTTCTTCACAGCCAATCAGAGGACTTGTTTACATATTAGCGGCAGAGTGAATATAAGGAAAGGATTTTTGATATAGTTTTTATTAGTCTGTGAATAGAATTCACTAAGTTTTTAGTAAACAATGTAATAACATGAGAGAACAAGCTGATTTAGAAATATTCTTTATTTGTTAATTTTAAATTTGTTAAAAAGGTTTTCGTGGCTTCGGACATTCTCATAAACTCACGGCATGTATAGAAGACAGAAAAAGATGAGAGAGATCTGGAGGACATAAGAAAACAAATTATATGTGACATGGAGAGAAAAAAAGGATAAAAGAAGGATAGATATGATAGAAAAGGAAGATCAAAAGAAGAGACTGGTAAAAGAGGGCTTTCTATATAGTGTAAAAGACAGCAGTGAAAACCCAATGAAAAATGTATATAAAGCAAGATATAACTCGGATTATTGTGATGAACATGATCTAAGAGAAGAGAAAAAGTGGCCCTTTAAAAGACAACATAAGAGCTCAGTCTACGAAAAGGATATTAAACTACAAAAACCATAGTGGAAGTGTTCACATATACCATTTTACGATAAATCTCATTTTTGATATGCTTGATAAGTTTTATAGCATAATCATGCAATAAATTTGTTTCTGCTATTTTAATTTTCTCATACTCGATATGCATAGAGTAAGGATACCAGCAGAGACTTCTGTACATGAATACTGCAGATTGATTAGATCACCCCTTAGAGTGTTCTCAGTCCACAACCATGTTTTCTATCAAAGATAAAAAAAATTTCGTAGAAGTTAGCTGTGTAATTTTTTTCTTAAGAAATCAACATTTCCTTTTTTAACCATGCTATTTAAATAAATTCATTCTTCTAATTTTTATTTATTCGACAGATCAATATTTATAACAGTTTTTAAATATATAATGTCAGATTCAATTATTTCTACATCGCTATCACTATCTTCCATTATTGCTATATTACACAGAAGGGGTGGCATACATTCAACCTCCGGTTTAAGTAATTGAACACCATCTTCATCATTTGTCGTTATAACGATCAAAGGGGGCATGTCATCATATAACCGCTCGTCATCCTCAACACAGACTCGGCCCGAAGGCCCCCGCCGTACCAAGTCCTCAGATGTATATGATAGTCCATCATCTGTGTAATGAACTTCTAGCACGTCATCATCATCATCTGTATTTTCAATCTCGGGTTTACACAAAAAAAGCTCCTCACTTTCCGTGAGCTCCCACTCGGTCCATACATCCTAAAAGATTGAGAACACCACGATCAAATACTAGAGTTTACGGTCAAAAACCTGTATTAGTTCAGATTTTACGGGAATAGTTTATTTTCGAACCAAAAAAATGTATTTACCATAATTTTCTTACAAAAAACTAGAGTTCTGGTGCAGCGGTGAGTTGTAGTAGTAGTAGTAGTAGTAGTACTTGAACTAAAAATAACGACACTATTAAAATTTTAGATGAATTTATCGCTCTTTGGGCAACTAAATACAGTAAAAACTTACACACAAACACACATAAAAACTTACACAAAAAACTTACACACACACAAAAACTTACACGCACAAAAACTTACACACGCAAAAAAAAAAAAAACTTACACACAAACACAAAATTTACACACACAAAAACTTACATAGACAAAAAAACTTAAGAACACAAAAAAAATTACACACGCAAAAAAAAAATGACACACAAACACAAAAACTAGCACACACGCACACACACACACAAAACTCACAAACACAAAAAACTTAACACACACACACAAAAATTTACACACACACACAAAAACTTACACACACGACGGCTAAGTATGTTGAAGGCTAGCTATTTTCTAGCGAAAACACAAAAAATCAGAAAAATGCTCATTGTTCCTTTAGTAGCCACGCAATTAGACTAAAAATTCCGATATTTATGCACAGTTTCAACTAACTACGGCTAAGTATCTTAAAAGGCGAGATATTTTTCTTGCGAGTAGTAAGAAAGGCTTGCAAAAATATGATAATACTACTAGTACTAACAACTTATACGGAGTTCTGAAAGTGGAAGTTTATTAAATTATTAAGAAGTCTATTATTTCTTTGAAATATGCATTTACACAACAATTTCCATGTTTTTGATTTTATATTAACGAAGAATTTAAACATAGCTTCAATTAACTATTTTTCACAATCAAACTACAAGATTACATTTTATTGAACCAGAGAAATGTATGGTCATATGATTTTATTGTAAAAGCCACTATACTTTATAAAATTCCCTTTTTCATGTTTCGTCTCCTTAACAATTCCTGAAAGTTTCAAATTAATATACCAAATCATACTTGACTTCGGGCTTCATTACGGAGTTCTGAAAGTAAAAGTAAAATCTTTAGTGAGAAATAATAATAAAATTTAAACTTACATTAAGATCAGCAGCTTGCATGATAGGTTCGGACATCGCTTGACGGGGGCTTGAGGCTTGTTGTGCCATTGACATGGAAGGGTAGGGATTCTCTTGATTGGTGGTCATGATAGGGTCAGAATATTTGATGACTGTTCCTCTTGAAGGGCCGGCAACTTCACCGTATTGTATGTGGAGCATAGATGGGTCAGCATATCTCCTCTGAAAGTAAAAGTTTATGAAATTATTAAGAAGCCTATTATTTCTTTGAAATATGCATTTACACTGTAATTTTCATGTTTTGATTTTATATTAATGAAGAATTTAAACATAGCTTCAATTAGCTATTTTTCACAATCAAACTATGATATTACATTTCGCTGAACCAGAGAATTAGGTTTAGACTTTTCTTAAAAGCCTAAACAAAAACTGAAATTGTAAAACAGCAAAATTTCGGTAACTTGAATTAATTGATTAGGTTTAGAATTTTATCAAAAGCCTAAATGGGAAATTAAAATTATGCACAAAAAAAAAAAAATGTCACTAGCGTCATTAAATTAGTTACCATTAACTCAGGAGCTATTCAAACGGGATCACTTGCGTGAATAGTAGACACTTTGTCCCCATTCCAGATCCACCATTCAACTTCTCTCCAAATTCAGGGATCTTATCCCGCCGCCAGACACCAATTGTGGCAACTTCTACTGCAGCAACCAATAATTAGAACCCAAGCTCTAAAATTGGTCTCAATCAGAAACCCTTATCGCTGTCTAAATTCACCAAGTGTAAAGATTTTCAAACAGAGGTCTTTATTCTAAAAAGTTCAGGAAAGGTCTGACAATTTCATACGAGCAAAAATTCATTCAATACGAGGCGGGGACAGCCCCATTCATATACAGAATAATTTTTGTTCGTCTTAAGTTTTAGTGTTGCTTCTTACTTCCAACTGAAAACTTATTTTTTAATTTTATGTTTTACCTTTTTCAAATCATGCCATAAATATCCGTTTGAATAGACCCTTTCTTATCAGTTTAATTCGATTTGAGTACTGATTCAATTCGAATAGCAAACAATCTTTTTTGTATTTAGACTTTTCAAGCATAATAAACTTGATTACAGTATGTAATCTGTAGGGACTAATTTATTTTAAATATTTGCAATTGGAATAAAAGGCAAATTCTGTGAGGGCATACTAGCTAGCACAGATCCAGATGGGCTGAATTCACATTTTAGAGTCAAAAAGTACACACAAAAAAGCAAATATAATAGCAATTTAAATTCTCCCCCCCCCCAACCTCAAAATTTTTTGGGGGGGGGGGGGCATATTTTCATTGTATTTTTTATATTTTCTTTAGAAAACACATCGAAAACCCATATCAAGAGCTAAATTTGTGAGTTTTTTTTTCACTGACAATTCCTTTTTCTTTTTTTTTACCAAGCCTTAATCTCCCTAATTGAAAGATATTAATTATAATAAAGAAACATAGTTCATCATATTTTACATATTTTTGGTTGGAAAACACACTGAAAAGACATATTATTTGAACTTACATCAAACGTTGGCGGGCTTACATTTGAAGAACCTTCCATTATTTTCTATCTTGTCCAATATTTCAGCCTATACTGACTTTTAAACCTTTCAAAGCCCTGAAATATACTAACCTAACGGTTATTTATTTACGAAATCGTGCAAACTGTCGATTTTAGAACAATAATTACCTTTCTATATATCACTTAACACTCACTAGAATTGCCAATTATCACTCACGGAGAATGAATTCAAAACAATACTTCTTACATCACATAGTCTAATTGCGTCAAACGAGACATGTTCAATGCAGATTAATTAATTGTTACGTTCGATTTTGTTTTGAACATAGGAAAGCATTAGTGGGGGTGAGAAGTTATGTAAAACTATCAAAAATTTATCAACTCTGTGATTTCATACTTCATGTGTAATCAGAAAGAAAAAAGAAGAAAAATTGTTAAAAGATATTTTGAAATATGCCCCAAAATCAGAGCTATTACAAATTAAATGACGCGAGGGGGGGGAATCAGGTTTCAAGAATATCCTGGATATATCATTTTATATTATCTAAGTACTCACAGAAGGAGTCGTCACAGAAACTTTGAAAAGGACTCATTTGATTGGAAATTAAAGTGGCTACCACCCAATTCACAGGAGGGAGCGTGAAAACTCTTACTTCCAACTGAAAACTTATTTTTTAATTTGATGTTTTACCTTTTTCAAATCATGCCATAAATATCCGTTTGAATAGACCCTCTCTTATCAGTTTAATTCGATTTGAGTACTGGTTCGATTCGAACAGTTAACATTCTTTCTAGTCTTTAGACTTTTCAAGCATAGTAAACTTGATTACGTTATGTTGGACATAGGAAAGCATCGATGGGAGTGAGAATTTCTGTAAAACTATCAAAGACTGATCAACTCTGTGATTTCACACTTCTTGTGTAATCAGAAAGAAAAAAGAAGAAAAATTGATAAAAGATATTTTGAAATATGCCCCAAAATCAGAGCTATTACAACTTAAATGAGGCGAGAGGGGGGGGAATCAGGTTTTAAGAATATCCTGGATATATCATTTTATATTATCTAAGTACTCACAGAAGGAGTCGTCACAGAAACTTTGAAAAGGACTCATTTGATTGGAAATTAAAGTGGCTAGCACTCAATTCACAGGAGGGAGCGTGAAAACTCTTACTTCCAACTGAAAACTTATTTTTTAATTTGATGTTTTACCTTTTTCAAATCATGCCATAAATATCCGTTTGAATAGACCCTCTCTTATCAGTTTAATTCGATTTGAGTACTGGTTCGATTCGAACAGCAAACATTCTTTCTAGTCTTTAGACTTTTCAAGCATAGTAAACTTGATTACGTTATGTAATTTGTAGGGACTAATTCATTTTAAATATTTGCAATTGGAATAAAAGGCAAATTCTGTGGGGGCATAATAGCTAGCACAGATCCAGATGGGCTGAATTCACATTTTAGAGTCAAAAAGTGCACACAAAAAAGCAAATATAATAGCAATTTAAAATCTCCCCCTCCCCAAACTCAAAAATTTCTGGGGGGGGGCATATTTTAATTGTATTTTTTGTAAATTTTATTTAGAAAACACATCGAAAACCCATATCAAGAGCTAAATTTTTGATTTTTTTTTCAATGAAATTTCCTTTTTTTTTTTTGCCAAGCCTTAACCTCCCGTAATTGAAAGATATGAATTATAATCAAGGAACATAGTTCATCATATTTACATATTTTTGGATTGAAAACACACTGAAAAGACATATTATTTTAACTTACATCAAACGTTGGCGGGCTTACATTTGAAGAACCTTCCATTATTTTCTATCTTGTCCTTTATTTCAGCCTATACTGACTTTTAAACCTTTCAAAGCCCTGAAATATACTAACCTAATGGTTATTTATTTACGAAATCGTGCAAACTGTTGATTTTAGAACAATAATTACCTTTCTATATATCACTTAACACTCACTAAAATTGCCAATTATCACTCACGGAGAATGGATTCAAAACAGTACTTCTTGCATCACATAGTCTATTTGCGTCAAACGAGACATCTTCAATGCAGATTAATTAATTGTTGCGTTCGATTTTGTTTTGGACATAGGAAAGCATCGATAGGAGTGAGAATTTCTCTAAAACTATCAAAGATTGATCAACTCTGTGATTTCACAGTTATTATTTAATCATAAATAAAAAATAATAAAAATTTAATAGATATGTTGGTAAATAGGCCCCAAAATCAGGGCTATTACAACTTAAATGACATAAGGGGAGGGGGGAATCAGGCTTTATAAATATCAGGGCTGTATCATTTTATATTATCTAAGTACTCACAGAAGGAGTCGTCACAGAAACTTTGAAAAGGGCTCATTTGATTGGAAATTAAAGTGGCTAGCACCCAATTCACAGGAGGGGGCGTGAAAACTATGGTTTTTAACTTTGATATGCAAGACTAGAAAGAAAAGTTCTTAGGTGTGGGGCTGCCCCCCGCCTCAACCCTCGCTCTTGAAATCCCCCCCCAACTCAACTTTTCCAGAGGATTTCAAAATCCACCCCCCCTCCAAACTCAAAAATTTCTAGGAACGTATTTTCATCATGTTTAAATATTTACATACGTACGCATCACTTACGTTAGATTAGATTAGGTGAGAGACAAGCAAAAAGTTAGGTGTATGGTTAGGTTAGGTTAGATTATGTTAGGTTAATTTAGGTTAGACTAGGTTAGCCTACGTACGCGGGGCTGCCCCCACCTCAACCCTCGCTCTTGAAATCCCCCCCCCAACTCAACTTTTCCAGAGGATTTCAAAATCCCCCCTCCCTCCAAACTCAAAAATTTCTAGGAACGTATTTTCATCATATTTAAATATTTACCTACGTACGCATCACTTAGGTTAGATTAGATTAGGTGAGAGACAGGCAAAAAAGTTAGGTGTATGGTTAGGTTAGGTTAGATTATGTTAGGTTAGGTTAATTTAGGTTAGGCTAGGTTAGCCTACGTACGCGCGTGTACGCAGGCTAACCTAGCCTAACCTAAATTACCCTAACCTAACATAATCTAACCTAACCTAACCATACAACTAACTTTTTGCCTGTCTCTCACCTAATGTAATCTAACCTAAGTGATGCGTACGTAGGTAAATATTTAAATATGATGAAAATACGTTCCTAGAAATTTTTGAGTTTGGAGGGTGGGGGGGATTTTGAAATCCTCTGGAAAAGTTGAGTTGGGGGGGGGATTTCAAGAGTGAGGGTTGAGGCGGGGGCATCCCCGCGTACGTAGGCTAACCTAGTCTAACCTAAATTAACCTAACATAATCTAACCTAACCTAACCATACACCTAACTTTTTGCTTGTCTCTCACCTAATCTAATCTAACGTAAGTGATGCGTACGTAGGTAAATATTTAAATATGATGAAAATACGTTCCTAGAAATTTTTGAGTTTGGAGGGTGGGGGGATTTTGAAATCCTCTGGAAAAGTTGAGTTGGGGGGGGGGATTTCAAGAGTGAGGGTTGAGGTGGGGGGTAGCCCCACACCTAAGAACTTTTCTTTCTAGTCTTGCATATCAAAGTTAAAAACCATAGTTTTCACGCCCCATCATGTGAATTGGGTGCTAGCCACTTTAATTTCCAATCAAATGAGTCCTTTTCAAAGTTCCTGTGACGACTCCTTCTGTGAGTACTTAGATAATATAAAATGATATATCCTAGAGATTCTAAAACCTCAGTTTTCCTCCCCTTGCGTCATTTAAGTTGGGAGAGCTTTTATTTCTGGTTCTAATACAATATATCGTTAAACGATTTTTCTTCTTTTTTCTTTCTGAATAAAGATTAAGTGTGAAATATCAAAGTTTATAAATAGTAGATAGTTTTACATAAATTCTAACCCCCACTGATGCTTTCCTATGTTCAAAATAAAATCGAACGCAACAATTAATTAATCTGCGTTGAAGATGTCTCGTTTGACGCAAATAGACTATGTGATATAAGAAGTATTGTTTTGAATCCATTCTCCGTGAGTGATAAGTGGCAATTCTAGTGAGTGTTAAGTGATATATAGAAAGGTAATTATTGTTCTAAAATCAACAGTTTGCATGATTTCGTAAATAAATAACCGTTAGGTTAGTATATTTCAGGGCTTTGAAAGGTTTAAAAGTCAGTATAGGCTGAAATATAGGACAAGATAGAAAATAATGGAAGGTTCTTCAAATGTAAGCCCGCCAACGTTTGATGTAAGTTCAAATAATATGTCTTTTCAGTGTGTTTTCCATCCAAAAATTTTTAAATATGATTAACTATGTTCATTTATTATAATTAATATATTTAAATTACGGGAGGTTAAGGCTTGGCAAAAAAAAAAAAAAAAAAGGAATTGTCAGTGAAAAAAAACTCACAAATTTAGCTCTTGATATGGCTTTTCGATGTGTTTTCTAAAGAAAATATACAAACTACAATGAAAATATGCCCCCCTTCAGAAATTTTTGAGTTTGGGGAGGGGGAGATTTTAAATTGCTATTATATTTGCTTTTTTGTGTGCACTTTTTGACTCTAAAATGTGAATTCAGCCCATCTGGATCTGTGCTAGCTAGTATGCCCCCAAAGAATTTGCCTTTTATTCCAATTGCAAATATTTAAAATGAATTAGTCCCTACAAATTACATAACGTAATCAAGTTTACTATGCTTGAAAAGTCTAAAGACTAGAAAGAATGTTTGCTGTTCGAATCGAACCAGTACTCAAATCGAATTAAACTGATAAGAGAGGGTCTATTCAAACGGATATTTATGGCATGATTTGAAAAAGGTAAAACATCAAATTAAAAACTAACTTTTCAGTTGGAAGTAAGAGTTTTCACGCTCCCTCCTGTGAATTGGGTGCTAGCCAATTTAATTTCCAATCAAATGTATCCTTTTCAAAGTTTCTGTGACGACTCCTTCTGTGAGTACTTAGATAATATAAAATGATATATCCAGGATATTATTAAAACCTGATCCCCACCCCCTCTCGCATCATTTAAGTTGTAATAGCTCTGATTTTGGGGCATTTTTCAAAATATCTTTTATCAATTTTTCTTCTTTTTTCTTTCTGATTACACAAGAAGTGTGAAATCACAGAGTTGATCAGTCTTTGATAGTTTTACAGAAATTCTCACTCCCATCGATGCTTTCCTATGTCCAACATAACGTAATCAAGTTTACTATGCTTGAAAAGTCTAAAGACTAGAAAGAATGTTAACTGTTCGAATCGAACCAGTACTCAAATTGAATTAAACTGATAAGAGAGGGTCTATTCAAACGGATATTTATGGCATGATTTGAAAAAGGTAAAACATCAAATTAAAAACTAAGTTTTCAGTTGGAAGTAAGAGTTTTCACGCTCCCTCCTGTGAATTGGGTGCTAGCCACTTTAATTTCCAATCAAATGAGTCCTTTTCAAAGTTTCTGTGACGACTCCTTCTGTGAGTACTTAGATAATATAAAATGATATATCCAGGATATTCTTAAAACCTGATTCCCCCCCCCCCCTCGCGTCATTTAAGTTGTAATAGCTCTGATTTTGGGGCATATTTCAAAATATCTTTTATCAATTTTTCTTCTTTTTTCTTTCTGATTACACAAGAAGTGTGAAATCACAGAGTTGATCAATCTTTGATAGTTTTACAGAAATTCTCACCCCCATCGATGCTTTCCTATGTCCAAAACAAAATCGAACGTAACAATTAATTAACCTGCATTGAAGATGTCTCGTTTGACGCAATTAGACTATGTGATGTAAGAAGTATTGTTTTGAATCCATTCTCCGTGAGTGATAAGTGGCAATTCTAGTGAGTGTTAAGTGATATATAGAAAGGTAATTATTGTTCTAAAATCAACAGTTTGCACGATTTCGTAAATAAATAACCGTTAGGTTAGTATATTTCAGGGCTTTGAAAGGTTTAAAAGTCAGTATAGGCTGAAATATTGGACAAGATAGAAAATAATGGAAGGTTCTTCAAATGTAAGCCCGCCAACGTTTGATGTAAGTTCAAATAATGTGTCTTTTCAGTGTGTTTTCCAACCAAAAATATGTAAAATATGATGAACTATGTTCCTTGATTATAATTCATATCTTTCAATTAGGGAGATTAAGGCTTGGTAAAAAAAAAAAAAAAAGGAATTGTCAGTGAAAAAAAAAACTCACAAATTTAGCTCTTGATATAGGGTTTTCGATGTGTTTTCTAAATAAAATATAAAAAATACAATGAAAATATGCCCCCCCCAGAAATTTTTGAGTTTGGGGAGGGGGAGAATTTAAATTGCTATTATATTTGCTTTTTTGTGTGTACTTTTTGACTCTAAAATGTGAATTCAGCCCATCTGGATCTGTGCTAGCTAGTATGCCCTCACAGAATTTGCCTTTTATTCCAATTGCAAATATTTAAAATGAATTAGTCCCTACAAATTACATACCGTAATCAAGTTTACTATGCTTGAAAAGTCTAAAGACTAGAAAGAATGTTTGCTGTTTGAATCGAACCGGTACTCAAATCGAATTAAACTGATAAGAGAGGGTCTATTCAAACGGATATTTATGGCATGATTTGGAAAATGGTAAAACATCAAATAAAAAAATAAGTTTTCAGTTGTAAGTAAGAAGCAACACTAAAACTGAAGACGAACAAAAATTATTCTGTATATGAATGGGGCTGTCCCCGCCTCGTATTGAATAAATTTTTGCTAGTATGAAATTGTCAGACCGTCCCTGAACTTTGTAGAATAAAGACCTCTGTTTGAAAATCTCTATACTTGGTGAATTTAGACAGTGATAAGGGTTTCTGATTGAGACCAATTTTAGAGCTTGGGTTCTAATTATTGGTTGCTGCAGTAGAAGTTGCCACAATTGGTGTCTGGTGGCGGGATAAGACCCCTGAATTTGGAGAGAAGTTGAATGGCGGATCTGGAATGGGGACAAAGTGTCTACTATCAACGCAAGTGACTCCGTTTGAATAGCTCCTGAGTTAATGTTAAATAATTTAATTACGCTTTTTAAATTTTTTTTTTTTTTTTGCATAATTTTAATTTATCATTTATGCTTTTTTTAAAATTATAAACCTAATAAATTAACTAATGTAACCGAAATTTTGCTGTTTTACAATTTAAGTTTTTGTTTAGGCTTTTAAGAAAAGTCTAAACCTAATTCTCTGGTTCAGCGAAATGTAATATCATAGTTTGATTGTGAAAAATAGCTAATTGAAGCTATGTTTAAATTCTTCATTAATATAAAATCAAAAATGAAAATTACAGTGTAAATGCACATTTCAAAGAAATAATAGCCTTCTTAATAATTTAATAAACTTTTACTTTCAGAGGAGATATGCTAACCCATCTATGCTCCACATACAAGACGGTGAAGTCGCCGGCCCTTCAAGAGGAACAGTCATCAAATATTCTGACCCTATCATGACCACCAATCAAGAGAATCCCTACCCTTCCATGTCAATGGCACAACAAGCCTCAAGCCCCCGTCAAGCGATGTCCGAACCTATCATGCAAGCTGCTGATCTTAATGTAAGTTTAAATTTTATAATTATTTCTCACTAAAGATTTTACTTTTACTTTCAGAACTCCGTAATGAAGCCCGAAGTCAAGTATGATTTGGTATATTAATTTGAAACTTTCAGGAATTGTTAAGGAGACGAAACATGAAAAAGGGAATTTTATAAAGTATAGTGGCTTTTACAATAAAATCATATGACCATACATTTCTCTGGTTTAATAAAATGTAATCTTGTAGTTTGATTGTGAAAAATAGTTAATTGAAGCTATGTTTAAATTCTACGTTAATATAAAATCAAAAACATGGAAATTGTTGTGTAAATGCATATTTCAAAGAAATAATAGCCTTCTTAATAATTTAATAAACTTCCACTTTCAGAACTCCGTATAAGTTGTTAGTACTAGTAGTATTATCATATTTTTGCAAGCCTTTCTTACTACTCGCAAGAAAAATATCTCGCCTTTTAAGATACTTAGCCTTAGTTAGTTGAAACTGTGCATAAATATCGTAATTTTTAGTCTAATTGCGTGGCTACTAAAGGAACAATGAGCATTTTTCTGATTTTTTGTGTTTTCGCTAGAAAGTAGCTAGCCTTTAACATACTTAGCCGTCGTGTGTGTAAGTTTTTGTGTGTGTGTGTGTAAATTTGTGTGTGTGTGTGTGTGTAAATTTTTTTTGTGTGTAAGTTTTTGTGTGTGTTTGTAAGTTTTTGTGTTTGGGTGTAAGTTTTTGTGTGTGTGTGTAATTTTTTTTGTGTGTGTAAGTTTTTTGTCTGTGTAAGTTTTTGTGTGTGTAAATTTTGTGTGTGTGTGTAAGTTTTTTTTTTTTTTTGCGTGTGTAAGTTTTTGTGCGTGTAAGTTTTTGTGTGTGTGTAAGTTTTTTTGTGTAAGTTTTTTGTGTGTGTGTGTAAGTTTTTACTGTATTTAGTTGCCCAAAGAGCGATAAATTCATCTAAAATTTTAATAGTGTCGTTATTTTTATTTCAACTAATACTACAACTACAACTACTACAACTAACCGCAGCACCAGAACTCTAGTTTTTTGTAATAAAAATATGGTAAATACATTTTTTGGTTCGAAAATAAACTATTCCCGTAAAATCTGAACTAATACAGGTTTTTGACCGTAAACTCTAGTATTTGATCGTGGTGTTCTCAATCTTTTAGGATGTATGGACCGAGTGGGAGCTCACGGAAAGTGAGGAGCTTCTTTTGTGTAAACCCGAGATTGAAAGTAAAGATGATGATGATGACGTGCTAGAAGTTCATTATACAGATGATGGACTATCATATACATCTGAGGACTTGGTACGGCGGGGGCCTTCGGGCCGAGTCTGTGTTGAGGATGACGAGCGGTTATATGATGAAATGCCCCCTTTGATCGTTATAACGACAAATGATGAAGATGGTGTTAAATTACTTAAACCAGAGGTTGAATATATGCCAGCCCCTCTGTGTAATATAGCAATGCTGGAAGATAGTCATAGCGATGTAGGAATAATGGAATCTGACATTATATATTTAAAAACTGTTATAAATATTGATCTGTCGAATAAATAAAAACTATAAGAATGAATTTATTTAAATAGCATGGTTAAAAAAGGAAATGTTGATTTCTTAAGAAAAAAATTACACAGCTAACTTCTACGAATTTTTTTTTATCTTTGATAGAAAACTTGGCTGTGGACTGAGAACACTCTAAGGGGTGATCTAATCAATCTGCAGTATTCATGTACAGAAGTCTCTGCTGGTATCCTTACTCTATGCATATCGAGTATGAGAAAATTAAAATAGCAGAAACAAATTTATTGTATGATTATGCTATAAAACTTATCAAGCATATCAAAAATGAGATTTATCGTAAAATGGTATATGAGAACACTTCCACCATGGTTTCCGTTGTTTAAAATCCTTTTCGTAGAATGAGCTCTTATGTTGTCTTTTAAAGGGCCACTTTTTCTCTTCTCTTAGATCATGTTCATCACAATAATCCGAGTTATATCTTGCTTTATATACATTTTTCATTGGGTTTTCACTGCTGTCTTTTACACTATAGAGAAAGCCCTCTTTTACCAGTCTCTTCTTTTGATCTTCCTTTTCCATCATATCTATCCTTCTTTTATGTGAACATACTTGCAACCGGTATAAATTTCTCTCCATGTCACATATAATTTTTCTTCTCGTTTCCTCCAGATTCTTCTCATCTGTCTCTGCCTCTAAGCTGTCTAAACATGCAGTAGGTTCATGAGAATGTTCAAAATCATGAAAATGTCCTTTACAAATAGAACAGTAGCAATAAAAGGATATTTCTAACTCAACTTGTTCACTCATGTTATTACACTGCTAACTAAAAACTTAATGAATTCTATTCACAGACTAATAAAACTATAGCAAAAATCCTTTCCTTATATTCCCTCCGCCGCTAATATGTAAGCAAGCCCTCTGATTGGCTGTGAAGGAAACACGTGATCTAACTGTTTCCTGGAAACTCATAACATTTGGCTCGAGCAACAACAACAAATACTATTTCTGGATCATAACATTTGCATCGAGCAGCAACATGAAGGAAGTGTCATTGACCTGCTCCCATTAGTCTCAATAATACATTAAAGTGAGAAAGTTCCTGTTTTTTCATTCTCACTGACAAAAGCCAAGAAAACAGATATAAATGTGAGAAAGTTCCTGTTTTTTCATTCTCACGGACAAAAGCCATAAAACACCCATGAAAAACATCAAATAAATCGACCAACACACATAACCATCCAAGAAAACATCCATAAATGTGACAAAATTCCTGTTTTTTCATTCTCACTGACAAAAACCATAAACCACGTGGTTCTATGCCCATATATGGTGCCCCGGTCGGATCAATAGGGGCATCTCTACTAAGTTCATAACTTTCAGCCCTCCCCTCGGGAACTTCGGGGGATTAAGTCATCCTAAAAGACATGCTTATTATATTTTCGAACATGCTGAACAAAATGGCTATCTCAAAATTTTGATCGGGTGACTTTGGGAAAAAAATGAGCGTGTGAGGGGGCCTGGTTGCCCTCCATTTTTTGGTTACTTAAGAAGGGCACTAGAACTTTTGATTTCCATTCCAATGAGCCCTCCCACGATATTCTAGGACCACTGGGTCGATACGATCACCCCTGGGGGAAAAAAAGCCAAAGAAATAAACACGCATCCGTGATCTTTCTTCTGGCAAAAAATGCAAAATTCCACATTTTTATGGATAGGAGCTTGAAACCTCTACAGTAGGGTTCTCTGATACGCTGAATATTATGGTGTGATTTTCATTAAGGTTCTATAGCTTTTAAGGGGTCTTCCCCTTTTTTCAAAAATCTTGAAATCAGCATTAAAATCTGATTCTTTTGATGTATCTATTGGTATCAAAATACCGTTTTCTAGAGTTTCGGTTACCATTGAGCCGGGTCGCTCCTTACTTACAGTTTGAAATGAACTGTTTGAAATGTGTTAAGTTAATATTTTCGGAGAATGTTGAAGGGATGTTGAACTCAATAAAAAGAAGTTTTGTTATTTCAGGCTGTCAAAATGATATCTTTTGCATACTAAACAAAGCACAGGCTCACGTCAAAGTTACAAATAAAAAAGTTTAAAGAGATAAACAAAAAGGGAGCTGAGTAGTGCTTATAAAATAAATATTTCTCTAAGTCAATTTATTTAAGTAATATTTTGAACACTCTCCCAGGATACATTCTTTCATATTTATTACCCAAAAATCTCTGCTGAATCAAAAGCTTGGTTCAAGAACAATCCTTAAACTTGATTTTAAATTAATTGAAATTCGCGCAATAATTATGTTCAACACAATCTAATGCAACAGTTCATATTACCTTGTGCAACATTAGATTCTAAATATAACACAAAATTTTATTTCTTAAGCAGAAAACCTGAAAACCCTAAAATAATTCGAAATACTTACCAATAATAAATTTTGTCAATAAGAAAAACAGAAATTAACTGAAAAAAAAACGAAAAAGAAATTTTCGAAGGATAGTAAAGAGATCAGAGAATTAAAACAGACGGTGAGCAGAAATAAAGTCGTATAGAAATTCAAAGTTGAAAAGAACAGAAATTGCTACTAAAGAATGAATGAAACCCAAAACGAAGTGAAATTAAAATAAATCATCTCGTCGAACATAGAGATAACGGATACTGATTTGGTGAACAAATTAACCCTGAAAAAATAGGAATTTAAACGAATACTGAAGTCAAAAATAAAACGAATAAAGTTTACCACAACAAGGAGTTGAACTACTACCCCTCCACGTTGGGGGGGGGGGTGAGGTTGAGCAGTAGCCTAAATCCTGTTTGTAGTAATTTCTGTTTTGTTTCAAGGTTGACTTGAATATTCATTTAAATTTCTAGTCGTTTTAAGATTTATGATTTGTTTAACAACATCCCTTGTTTTTATAATCGATTTGATTATTTATTTTAATATCTTTCGGTTTTGGGTTCCATGTATTCTTTTTCAATAATTTCTGGTCTTTTTAAGTTAGAATTATTACAGGAGTTTATTTCTGCTCGCATTAAGCATTAAAAAGGCTCTTTACTTTACTTAGAAAAATTTTTCTTTTACTGTTATTTCTTGAAAGCTCTCTTTTAATTAATTTACTGAAAAACAAAAACCAAAATCAGATTTCATTTTGATAAAGTTTCTAAAGCCCCAAAATACATGTACATTGTTTCATAGCACATAAGCGTACTGGACAGCAATACTGGGGTGAGGGGCGTTTTTAAGCAACCTTAACACATGTGGCTGATTGCCACCCTAAAAAGAGCGTCAGTAAAGTTTAAAACGAAAGTATTTCGTTACGGAAGAAATACGCAAAGTATTAGGATTGGTGGTCAAATGAGTCTGCTTTAAAACTCTAAGATCATTCAATAGTAGGAGCGTAGGAAAAAAAACGTGGGCGTTTACTACGTCCACGTCATTGCGTAAATTGAGGTCAATGCGCACAGTATGGTCACATGGTACCTCATCAAAGACATATTCGTGGGTATTTATGTTTCCCTGTTGGGCTATAGTGAACTATATCAATTTGAATAAAGATTTGCTAGCTGATGTATCTAAGCCAGTTAAGACTCACATACATGTTATGAAAATATGACATCTGATGTAGATTTAATAATTTAAGCATCAAAATGGAGCTGTAAACCTTAGTCTAGTTTCAAGTTTCGTTTTTTAATATATTTGGCAATACGCCCATTCCGTCTTGGTTTAAACCATTTCTTTGACGTCTCTATGAAGTTAAGCCTTTCCTTAAGAATTACTGGTAGGTCTATAGTTACTACCATGGCGACTAACGTTATTATTAAAAGTATGTTAGTACTGGGGAATCGGGAGGCGTTGACATTTTGTATATAGATAAAGTAGCTTACAAATACCGTAACTACAATGGTGAGATAAAGAAGGCGGAACAAGAGAGCGTAGAAGCTCCTTGCTGCTTCTAGAACTGGCATACGCAACTTAACACAAATTTGGCATAAACTAATAAAATGGGAGAATATATCGATAATTGTATGGGTTAGGAAATAAATTACTCCCAGATCCAGAAACCCCAAGAAATATGTTAGAACTATAATAATAAAATGACACATTGCTTGTCTGAAGTTCTTACTTTTTCCGTGAAAGGTTTTTAACACAAATATCAAACTAAAGCCCATTTCTAAGAGAAAAAATAGTTTCGTAGAAAAGGCAAAGTGTTCGAGAAAAAATACTTCCCAGAAATACATTTCTTCTGACTTTTTCTCTTGAAAGAGCACGATAACGCTATGTAACGAAACTGCCACTGAGACTAAAGAGAATAACAAATTTTCTCCTAAATCATAAAATTCTTCCTTTGCTTTTTTCTTAGTATATAGTTTTTTAGCTATGAATTTCAAGAGAGTCCACCTTAATATAGTTCCAATAGAAAATGATATAACTGCAAAGAATAAAACATTGAGAACATCCTTCCATCCTTGTTGGAATCCATGCTTGGTTTCATAGTGAATACTTAGCAGATGGTCCTTAAATAAACTTTGTATGCTCTGTAGCGTTGAAAATAGATTGTTAGATATATCCCTCAAATCTTGCTTGAAAACTGAATTGAACTTGTCATTGAACATGTCCTTTGTGCCCATTATTCGTTCGAAATATATTTTTGTTATTTTTAAATCAAGCGTCGGGTAGCAAGAACCTAACAAAAAATAAAACTATTTTTTAAATTTGCAGGTATTTTTCTAGTTTTAATTAAAAGATTAAAATTACTGCTCAGATACCATGAATATTTTTGCAGTTTACATAATAACTTTAGCAATTCTGAACTGAAAACTAAAATAAAAAAAAATGATTTTTTTTTGTATGGATATACACCGCATCGGGTAATTAGAACATAACAAAAAACAAAACTAATTTTAAAATTCTAATGTATTTTTCTAGTTTGAATTAAAAGATTCAAATTATTGCTCAGATACCAAAAATATTTTTGCAGTTTACATAATAACTTTAGCGATCCTGAACTGAGAACAAAAAATAAAATAAAAATTTCTTGTCGAAACATAAACGTGTTTAAATATTGCATTCACTTATTACGTCATATATGGTTATACGAGAAAAATCAATCCATTTGTATCTTTTCAACATATTTTAAACAGTAACCTTTTGTATATGATTTCTATGATACAAATCATCACTCCTGTATCGTTTTAAAACTCGTCTGTTTTGGTACTAAATTTGAGAACGTCCATTCATCAAGCTTGTACATAATTTATTATAAATAAAAAATAACTACTATTAATAACCACTACACGAGGTTCTCTTGACTGACGCCATTTATGATGAACTTTATCGTTTTGTATGTAAGAAAAAAATTCTATTTTAAAAACTATTTAGTTTTTAATTACACAATGCACTAAATGTAACAATTTCCTTTAAAAGGAGTCATTAGTCATAACCTGAACCATTAACACTTAATAATAACCTGATTAGAAACAGGAAAAACCCTACGACTTTTTTCCTTTGAAACAGAAAGAGACGAACCTCAAAGAATGAAGTAGCTAACTAATTCCAATGTATGCAATGGTTTGTTATTCCAATGATCGTCTTTTAAAGTAATCCCTTTGTATCTTTTCAACATATTGTAAACAGTAACCTTTTTAGTTTGATTATAATAACTTTATAGCAAATTTATTATCATGTCTTATATGTAACTTATTTTTCATAAGTCTCCCATGGTATAACGGTAAGCAGTTAGGATAGCTGGCATTCATCTAGATGTGCAACGAAAATGCAGTTTTTAGTTAAAAAAGTTTTTAGTTTAATTAAATTTTCCTTTTTAATTAAAAAAGGCACTAGGACTTTTAATTTTCATTCGAATGAGCCCTCTCGCGACATTCTAGGACCACTGGGTCGATACGATCACCCCTTGGAAAAAGAAAAACAAACAAAAAAATGAACATGCATCCGTGATCTTTCTTCTGGAAAAAAAAATATAAAATTCCACATTTTAGCAGAAAGGAGCTCGAAATTTCTACAGTAAGGTTCTCTGATACGCTGGTTCTGATGGTTGGATTTTCATCAAGATTCTACGACTTTTAGGGGTTGTTTCCCCCTTTTTTCGAAAATAAGGCGAATTTTCTCAGGCTCGTAAATTTTGATTGGTAAACTATACTTGACGAAACTTAAATATCTAAAATCAGCATAAAAATCCAATTCTTTTGATATATCTATTGGTATAAAAATCCCTTTTTTAGAGTTTCGGTTACTATTGAGCCAGGTTGCTCTTAATTATACAGTTCATTTCCACGAACTGTTTGATATTTACTAGGTTTCAGTCATCTCTACAGCAATGATACTGATGAAATTTACATATTCCCTACTTATTATTAATAATTACTATGGGCTTGAGTTCGTTCTTTAATATAATTCCAGTGCCAAGCTATATGTGGAAAAAAAAGGAAAGAAAAAAGATGCCCTCGTTGCAGGTTATCGTGGTTGCAGCCAATTTTCTTGATTTTCAGACCAATATATTTTCCTCGTTATTCAAGCCAAGGTATGGTAAGTTTCCTGTATACGGGTTTCCGACAAGGTGGTTCTTGATAGATAGATAGATAGATAGATAGATAGATAGATAGATAGATAGATAGATAGATAGATAGATAGATAGATAGGTTTATTTTCCATATATCAGTAAAATAATTGCATAACAATCTACAAATCCCCACAAAGGCTCCATGGCCTGTAGGAGGGGGATTATGAAAATATCAAATAAACATTAAACATTTAAACGCTTAAGATTTAAACAATATAGACATAACATTAATATTTAAACATATAAACATAAGCATTTGAACTTTTAACATGTGAAGCATTTGCTTCATAAAAAAAAAAAAAAAAAAACTATTGGCAGCAGGTAAAAGTACATAAAATTAATCACATGAAAACAAATATTTTTTTACTATTATTTTGAAGGTGCCAAACGAGTTGCATTCTCAAGCCGAATCGAGAAGGGTGTTCCATGTCAAATGACACGCAACAAGAGGATTAAAATCGGATCTTATTGTTGGTGTATGGGGAATTTGGATATATAGAGAATTACGGAGTTGATAATTTGACCGATCAGATATAAAACAAGACGTAAACCTAAGGGACCTAGTAATATCACCATGGAGCTGAAAAAAAGTGAAAGACGGACATGAAAGAATATACAGTTTTTTAATATCAAGTAGCGGTTTGGTTGCCGAACGATCCACTTCCTGGATAAGGTTTATATATTTATCATAAATATTTGAAAGTGGTTTGAGAAAAGAAGGGAAAGTAGACATCAATATGACTGAACAATAGGAAACATAAGAATGAATTAAGCTATGAAATAGCATTCTTAGAATTGGTCCTGGAAAGATATGCTTTAGTTTTCTTAGAATACCGAGGTTTCTGCATACCTTCATTTTCATCAAATCAATATGGTGTTTGAAAGATAAAATTTCATCTAGGAGGATACCTAGGAAATGGACATGGCCATCCTTTGGTCTACTAATAAAGCCTTTGGATATATGAATTTCAGATAATTGAGGGCAAGCCTGGGATATACGAGAAAAAACTAAAAAACTAGTTTTAGAAACATTTAAGGCAAGAAAATTAGCATCAAACCAAATTAAAACTCTCTCAATGAGGTCCACTAACTTTGTACGAACCTCATCCTCTGTTCTCCCAGAAGTAATACAATCTAACAATGTACTTAATTTTTTATCTGACTGCTTTTAGGAGTTATGGCCTATTTTGTCCTGTTTTAGCTTAAATGAGTAGAGTACGTCAGTTTTACGAAAGAAAAACTCAATGCTTCTTAGAACTACTACTACTACTACTAACAACTCACCGCAGCACCAAGCCGCCTGAGGCCAACACAGCTACGTACGCTCCTCCTCCAACCCAATCTAGTCAAAGCGTCCCTTTTAACATCCGCCCCCGAAGTTCCCATTTCTTTTAAATCTTTCTTTATGACGTCCGCCCACCCCTGAAGGGGGCGACATGCTTTCTGTGTCGCCCAAGACGGTTGGCCAAAAAGAACAATCTTTGGCAATCTGTCATCATTCATCCACACAACATGCCCTAACCACCTCAACCTTTCTTTCACTATAGACCTAGAAAGCGGTATTGAACCACATTTTTCGTATAGCCTATTGTTTGAAATACGGTCAGTCAGCCGGGTACCCAGAACAATCCTTAAGCACTTTCTCTGGAAAACATCTAGCAAATCTTCATCCGCTTTTCGGAGCGTCCATGCTTCAGAGCCATATTCGACCACTGTCATCACTGTACCTTCTATTATTCTAATCTTGGTTAGCAGACTAATCTTCCTGTTCTTCCAGACTTTTTTTAACTGTGAAAAATCACCCTGAGCCTTTGCTATTCTACTTTTAATATCTTCATTGCGCCCACCACCTCTGGTGATATTACTACCAACGTAATTGAAGCTTCCAGCCAGATCAATCTTTTCATTATCCAAAGTCACCATTTCATCTTCGCTTATTCCTAGTTTTAGTGACTTATTCTTCCTAACATTAATTTTCAAACCTATACTAGCACCCTGAACTCGCAAAACCTCTAAAACTTCATTCATTTTGCTCACACATTCATCTAGGATACTTAAATCATCAGCATAATCCAAGTCCAGGAGACATTTTCCTACCCATTTGATTCCGTGGTCTCTCATTGCCTTTCCTGTGCTCCTTAAGACAAAGTCAATCAAAATAATCCATATAAAGGGGGATAGAACACAGTCCTGCTTAACTCCTGATTTAATACAAAACCAGCTGCTAACCTCATTTCCTACCTTAACCGCAGCAGTGTTATTCTCGTACATAGCACTAATCACTTTAATGTATTTGTCTGGTATACCATACAAGGATAAAACCTTTACTAAAGCTCCTCTATCAACAGAATTGAACGCTTGCTCATAATCTATAAAACTGAGGACCAAAGGTGTTTAAAAACTTAGGCACTTCTCAATTATTAACCTAAGAGTGAAAACTTGGTCAACACATCCTCTCCCTTCTTTAAAACCGCACCGCTCTTCTCTTAAAACTTTGTCTACCGCATCTCTCAGTCTAAAAAGTATCATATTACTAAGCAATTTGCTTCCTACAGAGACCAGACTAATGCCTCGATAATTACCACACTCACTTTTATCACCTTTCTTATAAAGTGGCTTAATTAAGGTTTTCCTAAAATCGTTAGGTACTTCCCCTTATTCAAAAATCATATTCATAATCTTCAATAACTTATTTCTAACCTCAGAGCCACCATATTTAAGAAACTCATTTACCACCCTATCAGCAACTGGAGCCTTATTATTCTTTAATCCTTTTAGTACTGTTGCTAATTCCTCCTCACAAAACAAATCTTCCTTCACATCCAAGGTATCCTATCACAAACTTTTTCATTTTCCTCTATATTTTTTCCTGCAACTCTATCTCGGTTAAGCAAATTCTCAAAATGTTCGGCCCATCTCGCTTTAGCTTTTTCCTTATCGCTAATTGCCACCCCTTTCCTATCTTTAACTGGGACAAGTCCGGATTGACTACTACCTCTCAATTTGTTAACGTGCCAGTACAATATTTTACTATGATGCCGTCTAGCTGCATCTTCTAAATCCTCGGCAATTTTATCCATGGCCTCCACCTCTCACCTCCTTACTTCGCATTGTAATGCTTTCTCCACTTTCTTTACATTTCTTTTGTTTTCATATGATCTATTACTCAGATAATTCTTGCACAAGTCCTTTCTTCTTTCTATTAACCATAAAGCCTTTTCACTAATATTCTCAGCTGCAGTTCTAGCTTTCTTCCCTACGACCCCTTTAGCAACTTCACAAATTATGGTTCTAAAATTATTCCAACCATCTTCCACATTAACAAATTTTAAACTCTCGAGTTTAGTATTCAACTGTTCCTTGAAAGTTTCTCTCAAATTCTCATCCTGGAGTCTACCAACATCATAACTTCCTGGGAGGTAGTTACCCTTCTGATATTTCAGTTTTAAATTAACCCTAGACACTACTTGAGGTTGATCTTTAATTTTAACATCAAAAACGGTTCTCTTATATACCCTAGTATCTAGTATTTATCCGCCTAGTCTTCTGTCTACAACAACATATTCAATAAGGATTGGTGTCTTACCATCATATGAATACCATGTTAACTTATTAGCCATTTTATGACCCAACACTGTATTGGTTATAACTAGATTGTTATACCTACAAAATTGCAAAAGTCTGTATCTATTGCTGTTTTCTTTTCCTACACCAAATTTACCTATGCTGGGATACCATCTATCCCTGTATCTACCAACCTGGGCGTTAAAATCACCCAGTAATAACATCATATTTCTACCTGGGACCTTGTCTATTCTTAGAACAATCGGAGATATACATTCAAAAATTATCATAAGAACCTCAGTCTGCTCAAATGAAGTTTTCAAAGGTTAAGTTAAATAATATATTATAAGTATGTCGATTCTTTTTCAGAAAATTCGAAAACTTTCGTTTGAAGCCGCTAGTGTAATATGAGTGGCATTTTATCCTATTTCTCTCAACTGTTCAATTATTCTGAAATTGATAACGTATCGTCATAGGCTATATTGCACCCGAGATCTAGACAACTAGTAGATACTGGTGGGGTTGACCAGAACATTGAGTTAGGCTGAACTGGACTGGCTCCGGCCCAATCATGAAAGAGAAACATTAACTTACAGCAATGCCAGTTAACTACGAAGAGATGACGCCTGGAGACCGTGCAAAAAAAAAAATCAAAAAAAAATCCAAACCATGCGGTCTTAATGGATAGGTAACTTTCAGAGCTGTGGCGGCTCACTTCAAGCAGTCGCTTCTACGTGTCATGACGTACTGACACAATGCTAAAATGCTCTCTCTACAGATTTTTTGGTTCCAGCAAAGCTTCAACCTAGTAGAGTCTTGGTTGCAAATACAGCACTGGTACTATATAGTGCCTGTGTTGCTGCAGCAAAGCTACAAATTTGTGTTACAATTGTAACGACCATAGCTTCTAAAAACGTAATGGCTGTCATTGGCTCTTGAATAGGTGCCAGCTAAGAAAAACTAAAAACCCTAAACGGTGTTTTTATAGATTAGTAAAAACAAATTGTTGCAAGTCAGTTAAAAACAGTTCATAATGACCGAAAATTGAAAAGAGGTTGATATAGTCCATGGCAGTCAAAATTCAGGAACCTGTTTGAAAGTTTCTCGTGGGAAAACTTTTTTTATTTTAAAGTGATTTAGGAATGATGAATTTTAGAAAAGTTTATCTTAATAGTAGTTGAAAGTAACAGATAAGTGCTCTTATGAACCCCACGTTCATTGCTTTTACGCCACGTTTGAGTGCCATATAGGATTGAAAAGTACCATTTATTATTAAGGGGAACTACCGATATATAAATGTAGCGCCGGATGAGGCAGTACAGCATGAAATTAAGACTGAATGTTTCATTAGTCTTATCTTAGAATGGCAAAACATAATGTCTTAGCTGCTCCCATTTGCTAAAATAATATAAGTGTTTGTGTCTAACCTTAAGCTTTACTATGACATTTTAACCTTACAATTCTATTGACAAAAGGAATTTTATCATGTATAGTTTTTACTATGTACTGTAAAAACACCCAAATGTTGCCAACTGCGGACACAAGCTGATAACTTTGTATAACCCAGTCATGGCATATTGATGATGATTCTCTAAACCATAATGAAGACAAGGTTTGTTACCTTTGGAAGATAATAAAACACAATGTGAGACTTATAGCCCTTATAATGAACAAAATCAAACAGTTCGTGGTAACGAACTGTATAATAAGAGCGACTCGTCCCAATAGTAACCGAAACTAAAAAAAAAAAAATTTAATATCAATAGATACATCAAAAGAATTGAATTTTTATGCTGATTTTAAATATATAAGTTTCATCTCATATCTATGAAAAGTTACGAGCCTGAGAAAATTTGCCTTATTTTCGAAAAAACGGATAACTACCCCCCAAAAGTCATAGAATCTTAATGAAAATCACACCATCCGATTCAGCGCATTAGAGAACCCTACTGTAGAGGTTTCAAGCTCCTATCTGCAACAATGTGGAAGTTTGTATTTTTTGCTAGAAGAAAGATCACGGATGCTGTGTTTATTTATTTGCCTTTTCAAACAGTTCGTGGTAACGAACTCTAAGTAAGGAGCGACCCGGCTCAATGGTAACCGAAACTCTAGAAAACGGGTTTTTGATACCAATAGATACATCCAAAGAATCAAATTTCAATGCTGATTTCAAATATATAACTTTCATCAAGTTTAGTTCTATCAATCAAAAGTTACGCGCCTGAGAAAATTTGGCTGATTTTCGAAAAAGGGAGAAAGACCCCCTAAAAGTTATATAACCTTGATGAAAATCACACCATCATATTCAGCGTATCTGAGAACCCTAATGTAGAGGTTTCAAGCTCCTCTCTAGAAAAATATGGAATTTTGCATTTTTTGCCAGAAGAAAGATTACGGATGCGTGTTTATTTATTTATTTTTATTTTTTTTTGCCAGGGGTGATCGTATCGACCCAGTGGTCCTAGAATATCGTGGGAGGACTCATTGGATCGGAAATTAAACGTTCTAGTGCCCTTTTAAAGTGACCAAAAAAAATGGAGGGCAAATAGGCCCCCTCCCACGCTCATTTCTTTCTCGAAGTCACCTGATCAAAATTTTGAGATAGCCATTTTGTTCAGCATGGATGAAAATATGATAAATATGCCCTTTAGGATGACTTAATTCCCCGAACTTCCCGGGAGTAGGGCTGAAAGTTATGAACTTTGCCCAATATTAACATATAGTATTGGTTATTAGGAAGTATACAGACGTTTTCAGGCAGGATTTTATCTGGTAGTAGGGGGGTGGGTGGGTTGTGGGTTATGTGGGAGGATCTTTCCAGGACGGAAGTTTTCATGGGGGAATGAACGTTGCAATGAAGCGGGCACCGGATTCCCCAGCACTATTTAAAAAAAGATCAGAAATTAAATATATAAAAAAACAAGTTTTCTAACTGAAAATAAGGAGTAATATCAAAACTTAAAATGAGCAGAAAATACTACTTGTATAATTGAATTTACCCCCTTGTCAGTATTTCACTGTTTAAGCAGAAGGTTTTTCAGTAGTTTCATAAGAGCTATTTATGCTAGACAGCAGCCGTTGTGATTAAGGGGTCATTTTTAAAGAATTGGAACAAAATTCGAACTTTAGCTTAAAGAGCGAGGTAGTGACTAGTAGGCGAGTCCCCTAATAAACGTATTAAAAATATATGAATATAGAAGTTCGTTACATAAGTTAATTCGTAAGTTACGTATATTTATCAAACAGTTCATGGTAACGAACTGTAAGTAAGGAGCGATCCGGCTCAATAGTACCCGAAACTCTAAAAACCGGAATTTTGAAACCCATAGATACATCAATTGAATCAGATTTTTATGCTGATTTTAAATATATAAATTTCATTAAGTTTAGTTTTACCCATCAAAAGTTAAGCGTCGGAGAAAATTTGCCTTATTTTCCAAAAGAAAGGGAAAACACCCCCAAAAATTCATAGAACTTTAATAAAAATCACACCATGGGATTCAGCGTATAAGAAAACCCTGTTGCGGAAGTTTCAAGCTCCTATCTGCAAAAATGTGGAATTTTGTACTTTTTTTTGTCAGAAGAAAGATCACGGATGCGTGTTTATTTGCTTTTTCGTGTTTTTTTCCCAGGGGTGATCGTATCGATCCAGTAGTCCTAGAATATCGTAAGAGGGCTCATTTTAACAAAAATAAAAAGTTATAGTGACCTTTTTAAGTTACCAAAAAAATTGGAGGGCAACTTTGCCCCATCCCACGCTAACTTTTCTCCCGAACTATTCCGATACAAATTCTTGTATAATCATGTTCTTCAGTATATTTAACCACTCAACAACTTTGTCCCTGAGGATGAACCAGTGCACTAGAGTTCCAGGGAGATGGGATGGAAGTTAGTAACTTTGCCCATTGTTTTAACATAGTATTGGTTAATGGGAAGTATAAAGACATTTCAGGAGGGATTTTTTTCTGATGGGGAGGGATGTCGGAGGAGGGGGTTATGAGGGAGGATCCTTCCATGGAGGACGTTTTCTTGGGGGAAGGGACATTTCTATGAAGGGGGCACCGGATTTCCCAGCATTATTTAAAAAACGTTCAGAAATTAAATAAAAAAACAAGTTTTTTCAACTGAAAGTAAAGAGCAACATTAAAACTTAAAACGAACAGAAATTATTATGCATATGAGGGGGTTCGGCCCCTAGTCAATACCTTGCCCTTTTCACTAAAGTTTTTTTTAGTAGTTTCAAAAGAGTTATCTATTCTAATTAACCGGCCTTTGTGATTCAGGGGTTTGTGATTCGAACAAAATTCGAACTTTAGCGTAAAGAGCAAGGCATCGACTAGGGGGCAAACTCCCTAATATACGTAATAAAACATACGAATATAGAAGATCGTTACGTAAGTTAATTCGTAAGTTACGTCAGAACAAAATTTCGAGAAGGCCATATAGCCAAAAAAGTAAAATTAATATGCAAATTTCGCTTTAGTTATTCATGTACGGTAAGCCAAAATCAAAGCTGCATTAATTTAAAAACGTTCAGAAATTAAATAAAAAAATAAGTTTTTTTTAACTGAAAGTAAGGAGCGACATTAAAACTTACAACGAACAGAAATTATTCCGTATATGAAGAGGGCTGTCCCCTCCTCAATACCTCGCTCTTTACGCTAAAGTTTGAATCTGTCACACAACTTCATTTTTTAAAACAATAAAAACTTTAGCTTAAAGAGTGAGGTATTGCGGAGGGGACAGCCCCTTTCATAAGAAGAATAAGAATAAGTTTATTTAACAAACAAAATACATGAATAAATGATTTTCTAAACTGGCCGACGGGGAGCAGGGCAAAATGTGTCGGCCAAAAACATAAAAAAAAAAAATTGCCGAAATAACAACAACAACAACAGTAAAGAGCGAAGCGTTGAGGAGGGGACAGCCCCTTTCATATACGGAATAATTTCTGTTTGTTTTAAGTTTTAATGTCGCTCCTTACTTTCAGTTAAAAAAAACTTGTTTTTTTTTATTTAATTTTTACCAGGGGCGATCGTATTGACCCAGAGGCCTTTGAATTTTGCGAGGGGACTTATTCTAACAGAAATTGAAAGTTCTAGTGCCTTTCTTAATCAAAAACAAAGAATTTAAAGACAGCTACTCAATGTTGGACAGATAAGGGACTATCAAGCGGCAATATATGTGTATAATTGTGTGCATAATCTAGTCCCGGAAACGTTTCATGAGTTTTACCGTTTTAGAAGTTCTGTTCATGAACATGATAGGAGAAAATGTGATAACGTGGTTGTGGAGATTGAAAATAGTGTGAGATCTTATTTTACTTTGAAGTATCTTGGCCCTTCTGTATGGAATTCATTTCCTATGAGTGTTAGGGCGGCTGAACACCTCCCACAGCTTAAAAATAGAGCATTTCTTAAAACAGCATTTCTTGGAGAATTGTTTTTTTGTGGGGGGGGGAGAGGGGGGATTTAAGTTGGTTATGAGGCTGGGAGAGGAACAAATTGAAGGGGTGGGGGTTGATTGAGTTGTATTTGGATGGTATTTTGCCCTGAGGGTGTTTGGGAGAAGGTGAATGTTTTTTTTTTCAAATTATATTAATTAGTTTAGGATGCTTCTAGGAATGCTTATGTAGGTTTTTTTTTAACCAATTTATTAGTTTTGAATGCATCTAGCAATCTTTATGTAAGTAATCGCTGCGAGTCAGCAAAAATTTTTTTTTCTAGCGTAGTGATTTATATCAGTAACGGTCTATATTTTTGTCTATTATATTAAATAAAGTCAAAAGTCAAAAAGTCAGTCAAGTCACTGAATATAAGGAGCAGCATTAAAACTTAAAACGAATAGAAATCATCCCGTTATATGAAAGGACTGTCCCCTCCTCAGTACCTCGCTCTTTACACTAAAGTTTGACTCTTTTTCACAACTCAACTTTCAAAGTAATAAATAACTATAGCGTAAAGAGCGAGGTATTGAGGAGGGGGAAGCCCCTTTCGTGTATCGGAATATATTTAAATGAAAATACAAAAAAAGTTTTTTTTTTTTAATCTAGCGGAAGAAATGCCCCGCCCATTTGAAGCTACAGATTTTTTTTCATTATACAATCATGTAAGAAATATAATTAAATTAACCAACCTATAAGAAAGCTGCTTGCAGAGTGATTCACCAAATATTTCAAGAAATGATCTGGATTTAGACGAAGGTTCCGTGGAGTTAAAGGAGTCAAGACAAACTTTCCCAGTATTTACTTCTTCGGTGTAAATAACAAATCCATCGTTAAAATACTGGTGAACATAGCTAGCTGCCTCCATACTTGGTGCAATAGACACTGAAAAAAAAAGACTTCATAACCTGAGAGCAAAATTTTTGGAGATCTTCTGTCATATACTATAATTTTGTCCGCTCTTTTGAATGGTCTTTGTTGGGTGCTTCAGTCTTCTCTCGTTTGGGAGTCGGTTAGACTTAGGTTAGACCTGTTATTAAGATAAAAAAAAAATAATAATAAAAAAAAAATCCGTTTTATCCTAATTGACATCCCAGCACTTTCCATGAGAGCGAAATGAGTCTATCCCAATAATTTATTTTCAAACAGTTCGTGGTAACGAACAGTAAATAAACAGGGACTCACCCTAATAGTACCCAAAACTCTAAAAACCGGAAATTAACAGCAATAGATACATCAAAAGAATGGAATGTTACCCATCAAAAGCTATGACCCTGAGAAAATTTGTCCAATTTTCGAAAAAGGGGAGAAAATCTTACGATCTTAATGAAAATCATATCATCGGATTCAGCGTATCAGATATCGCTTCTGTTGAGGTGTCAAGTTCCTATCTACAAAAATGTGGAATTTTCTATTTTTTGCCAGAAGAAGGGTTTTTTGCATGCGTCTTTATTCATTTTTTTTCCAGGGGTAATCATATCGAACCAATGATCTAAGAAGTTCAGGAGAAGGCGGAAATTAAAATTTCTAGTATTATTTTAAGTGACCAAGAAGATTGGATGGAAACTAGCCCTCTCCCATGCCCTTTTTTCCCCAAAGACATTTTATCAAAATTTTGAGATAGCCATTTAATTCAGCACATTTGAAAGGTCAAAAAATATGCCTTTGGGGATCATATGGCCTCCATAGTTCATTGAAAAGGGGCTTAAAGTGGTGCACTTTGTTCATTGTTTACATACAGTATTTGTTATCGGGAAATATACAGACATTTTTATGGGGGAAATTTTCTGCGGAGGAATTTTTCAAAGATCTTTAAGACTTTAGTCTAAGGAGCAAGGGTTGAAAAAAGGGCAGCCCCCTCATATAGGGCATAATTTTTGTTCATTTTAGTTTCAATGTTGCTCCTTACTTTTAGTTGAAAAAACTAGCTGTTTTTGTTGTTTTTATTTAATGGTTTATCAATAACGACAGAAGAAAAATTCAGTTGATACCCCCTCCTTAGTAATCAAAAGGATCTCTCACGAAAAGTTAGAAAATTTGGCCGTAAAAATGTCTCTTTTAAGGTTTGGGCAGTCCTCCCCCCAAAAATGATCCACTGCCTTTCCATCCTCTCCCAGTATTTGTTGTGCTATGATGCAACATTTTATAACCGTAAGTAGTACTGTATATATGCTTTATATTAACACTGTTCATTTTGATAAACTGCATGTGTATATGCTTCGGGACGAATGCAGCATCGTGTACTCTTCAATAGCTCTGCATCCAACTGACTACCGCAGATTTTTCGCTAACATTTTGGCCGTATTCGGGCCACGTTTCTGTTTTCCGTTACAAAATGGCAAGAATCAGCCCTTTTCTACAGGAGATCTGAGAATTGAAGGGTGTGTATCGTCAGTCGGGTATCGAAAGGACTTATCTCCGCAATTGTAAATGTTGAGAAGAGCAAAACTCACAACTTTTTTATTTCCCCTCCGATAATCGTGAAACAAGAACAGATTAATATATAAATCAATCCATGTCAATCCCTTTTTTGTTTTACGGTTATCAGAGGGGAAATAAAAAATATATCATGTGTTTTGCTCATATGAAAACTTACAATTATGGAGATACGTCCTTTTGATACCCGACTGCCGGTATGTAGCTTTTCAACAATTCTAAATCGGTTGGATATCACAGAATTTTCTACAGATAAAAAACTAAGCATATCGAAACATTTTTTTTTGGGGGGGGGGGTTACTGAAGTCTTGTGAAGTATTTAAATCAAAAGTTTCTGGAAACAGCTATACATTCTCACCCATTTTGTTTGTGTGGCACGTTAACTATAAAAGGGGGATTTAGCCATTGGAGGTAATTAGCTGAAAATTTCTTGTAAATGCCAGCAAATTCTAACCCCGAAAATCTAAGCGGCATATTTTTGTTAACCCAAAAATTAACCAGAGTTATAGTGTATATTATTACAATATGGTTTTTCACAGAACTTCGATTTTGATGACGGGTCGACAAGGACGGATCCAGGATTTTTTTTCGGGGGGTACTAATTTTTGACTCAGTTTTCGACTAATTTTACTGATTTTTACCTAGGTATTACTAATTTTAGACTTATTTTTGACTCGGTCAAAAATTTCGGGGGGGGGGGTTCAAATCGGGTAACCCCCCCCCCCCCCTTGATACGGCCTTGCGGATCGATTTTTCGTTTTATTAATGGACAAGATAATGTAACTATTCTCCATAAGGCTTCCTAGACAGCAACTGCTTCTAAGAAAGATGATTTTCCTACTCTTGACTTTAACTTTGAGAGAAAGGGTATACGGGTAAATGTAGTCAAAACAAATTTAAAGGCTAAGAAAACTTAATTTAAACTTTTACTTTATTTTATATGGAATGCTCAACAGAAATATGAAAGGATTACTTCGAGAACCTGTAACGGCAATGTGTATTTTACTTAGGGTCTAAACAGCATTACAGCATTACAGACACATTACCGAGTTATTTTCCCACTAATTTAAGTCATGTTTTCTTTGGTGTTAATTTTTTTTGTGTAATTCTAGCTGAGCTGCGACTGCTTTATCAAGAAATAAGGCCGATTGATTCACCGACATCCTTAAGATGACCAACCAACCAATAAAAAAAAATAAAATAATAAATAAGAAAAAAACAAGACTGATGATACACTACGTAAAGCTGGTTTTTGAAGGAAATTGTTGAGACTCATTAAGATGAATATGTTTTCCTTTTTTAAATAGCACGGTGAATAACTATTAATTCTTGGCTGTTTACATGTTTTTTAAAAACGCTGTTTATTTCAATATCCCCCAAAATTACAGGCAATGGGAGATGATCCTGCAAAACGAATTGATTAGACATGACGAGGAAACACAAGTACGGGTTTCATCCCAAATATATCACACAGTCCTCTAGTCATCTCGATATTGGTATTGGTAAGTTCAAAAAGACAGACAGCAGTCTTGCTTACAGTAAAATCAAGTTACAGTCTTGAAATATTTTTCTTTCATTTGCTTGTGCTTCAGTTATTTTGAATAAATTACGTTTTGTTGTCTTACGATAAAGATCACAGTTATATAAGGAATTTTTTTTATAAATTGCAAATGTTTTATTTTATTGCTTATATTTTTCAGGTTGCATCTATTTTAATTAGGCATTGAAGACAGCCAAGGTGTTTATCACTTTTTATATTTTCTGTATTGGCCTGGTCCAGTTAGTTCCTTTTGATATTTTTCTTTTTTATGGACTGAAAAGGAAAAGAATTTAAAATTAAGCTTGGAAATATGTGAAACGCTTAGAAAGTACAAATTACTAGTTCAAAATCAAGTAACGTTACCTTAACACGGTCTATTGCACATAAAAGCCACATATAACAAACCGTTCTAGATGTGATAATAATTGTGCAAAACTGTGCTTTTCCCCATTATGGTAACGAGAAAATAAACTTTCGAATTGGGGTAAGTCCATTTATTTCGACAGTGAAAATAGGTACAGAAGTCTAGATATTTCGAACACATGTGTAGTGATCGTCATCAGTAGAAATACTAATTTCTACTCAGTAACATTTCACTGTCTAAATAAATCACTGTCATAACGTTTCACTGTCGTATAGGTACTTTTGTACCTATTTTCATTGTCTAAATAAATAAACGTATCTCTATTTGAAAGTTTTTTGTTCGTCTAGAATGACAATGTGGTCTGAAATACCTAGTTTAAGGTATTGCGTCAAAAAAATTATGGTAACAGACAGCTTAAAGGTCAATTTTCTCAACTACTAGATCACAAAATAACTTACAACATCCTCGTTCGTCACTGCCATTAGGACAATCAACAACGCCGTCACACCTTTGACGTGCTTCAATACACTTCTTCCCAACTCCACAATGTACAAATCCGATTGGACAATAGCCACATTCGGATTCGTCCGTGAAGTCACTACAGTCCATAATTCCATCACAAATACGATTTTCCATTTTCTTTTGAACAAGGTCACGTGCACAATCACCAGCGGGCACGTCTTGGTTTCGCACTAATACTGGAACGGCACTCGTGTCAAGGCATGTGCCATCTTTTGGCAGCAATTTACACTGTAGTAACTCTTTCACAGCAAGAGAAACTTCGTTGTTTATCCTATAAAGTTCTGTGGTGGGAAGGTGAGTACGTCTCCTTGGATTGTTTAATGATTCTGCGCTGCAAAAATAATAAATAAGAGTTAAGACTTGAAAGTTATTGCGTGACGGTATGCTGCACAATATTGTTCTTAATCATGATAACGGTATCTGATATAGTTGAATTATATTTATAGTTATATTTAGATTACTGTTCGAAAATGATGCCTGCACATTAGTTGTTTATGTCGAGCTAAGCAACTGTGAAAATAGAATTTTAGAATAGAAAATAGAATAGGGTAAACTAGAATTTTGTAATCCAGGTAACTTTTTCATTCATTCCTTGATTACGATACTTCCCACTTATAAGGTCACTGAGTCGACCCTAAAGTGATCGGGATCGAATCATGTGTCAATAATTTACAGGAAAAGATCAATTCACTGGTTCATGATATAGCACAGATAATATTTTTGTTAGATTCAAAAGTATATTGAAACAAAATTCTACATGGTGGTTTTATCTAGATATAATGGTATCTAGATTTAAATAATTGGATTTATATGCAGAAAACTACTACAATAAAGAAAATATCAATGCTTAAAAAGAATTTTAGATATTTGGAGCATAGGAACAGCAATATCCAGCAGACGAAATAATTATTACTTTGTTACGTTTCAGCTTGGATCCCATCATGTGATAAAAAAAAAATTGTTTAGAGCGATTTTGTAAAAAAAAAGTTTATCAGTTAAAATGTTTGTTTACAGAGAAAGTCTCTAGTTTCTCCTTAATTTATGAAGATATCCTCTCTTTTAATTTGCCTTTAATTTATTAAATAGTACCAGAATTCGTCTTTAATAATGGTGCTCCCAAAACGGTATCAATTTAATGGTTGACCACTTCTAAAAGAAACGTGTTACATAAGTAAAAATAGTAGGATATATAGAAAACTAAAAGACAGCATTAAAACAGTAAGTTTATTCCAATATAATGTGAGCATGTTTCCATTAATTATATTACAATTAATTGCACAATTCAATTGTATTCACTCAGGCGAAACTAAATTTCATCGAGTTAAAATTGCAGC
Organism: Artemia sp. Qi Xiang Cuo; assembly: GCF_049724085.1. Lineage (NCBI taxonomy): Eukaryota > Metazoa > Arthropoda > Branchiopoda > Anostraca > Artemiidae > Artemia > Artemia sp. Qi Xiang Cuo. The sequence continues at coordinate 44,109,778 of NC_142803.1, forward strand.
AAACCCATTTTAACGATGAAGAATAATGTACCAAAAGATTCGAAGAATAGAAAAGTATATTATTAGAACTACATAATGGGACCATCAGGGGGGGGGGGTTGCATTATCAGAAAAGTGACCATAATATTTGGAAAGAGTCTTAAATTAGACGAAATCTCATTAGTAAATTCAGACAGCAATCAGCTTGTACCAAGTGATAGAAAAAAAACAGTAGTAAAGAAAAAGCTAAGTAGAAATTGTTGATTAGTCAAATTTAAATCTAAGAAAATAAAAAAACAAATATTCTAACATATTTCCTTTAGAAGTGGCCATCTACTTAACTGGTATCCCCCAAAATAACACGCGAATTTTCCTTTAATCTTCTTTTGCATTCAGAGTTCATTTATGCAAGAACTCAAGCAAAAGGGAAAAATTTACCATTATATTCCCCATCAAGGCTCAGTGGCCGGGAATGTAGGTGAGAGGGCGAGAGAGAGAGATACACAACTGAATGAAAAACACAGAAAATAAAAGAGATTGACGAGTGTCGTCCACCACTCACTCTCCGCCGAGAACCTAGCTAGAGTGACGCACCAATAAATATCACCAACATAATTTCGAATATGGCCTAGAAACATTAAAAGAGACATTAAAGGAGGTACTAGATACTTAAGTACAAACTTGAAGTCCTTGCTACATAACTGCTCAGTCACCAAGAATTATTGCCAAAAATCCTACTAGATCTCCGGGGCATGACAGAAAAATTATCATAAGAAAAATACTATGAAAAGAAAAAAAATAAGAAAACAACTTAGAAGACAACATATTTTTGTAGGCACCAAACAAGTGACACTCTTTAGTGGGCTCAGGCGGAGTATTCAAGCCAGCCAGAGACTTGTAGTCAGGGACCGAAGTCCGATATAACTGACGGGTTGAATGGGATATGAATGTTGCTTGACGAAGATGGTATGAAGATTCATCAGATACAAGATACGGACTTGTTCTGAGTCAGGCAGGACAACCACAGTAAACTTGGAAGAGAATGAAAGACACACGTGAGAGAATACAAAGCGACTTCGAATCTAGGAAGAACTTAGTAGCAGAAAGACTTGTTTCAAGGATAAAATCTTTATCATAAATCTTAGAGAGTGGTTTCAGAAAGGAAGAAAATATTGACATTCATATAGTAGAGCAAAACGAGACACAAGACCATTCCAAGAATATTTTCTGAATTTTTTTTTGAGAATAGTAAATTCCAGGATTATTTAACTTTGGTTGGTCTCGTACAATGCGTTAAAGAGATATTCTCATCACGGAAAATACCAGGGATCCGGGCAGAATATCTTGGAGTCTACAAAGTGAGCCTCTTGAAAGATGTATTTCCGACATTTGAGGGCAAGTCATTGAACTCCGTGAGAAAATCAGAGATCTTGACTTGTTAACATTTCAGGGGGTTAGCATCGAACCAAAGAATTACCATCTCAAAGAAATTGACCAACACGACACGGATCTTAGGCTAACTTTTGGCAGCAAGGCCGAGGGTTCAGTCATAAGCAGAAGCAACTAAAACGTCCTCGTCCATTGATGGCGATTGAGGAATCAAACTGCCGCGGAAAAATAAAATTAGAAAAATAGGTATGTAAAAATCAGAATTTTTGGCATGGAAAGATCAGGGGTGACATATAGAAGATAAAGCTGTCGGTTTTCGGTTTATGCCAGCATCAGTAGGAAAAAAAAAGAAAAGGTAAAGGATACGGCACTAGACTTCTTAAAGTCCAAACCAGCAGTCCTAATCTCCATCTCAAGACCATTTAACCAGGAAGCGCAATGGGGGGATGGGGACCAGCCATCCTGTGCTGGTCCCCATCCAATCAACTAAACGTCAGACTCAACGTCAGACGGTGATTGGAAAAGGATTCACGTAGATCGCCAGGTGCAGACAGTCTCTCTTATACCAAGTGAGGTAATTTAGAAATTAGAATTTGGGGGTAATACAATCAAAAGCTTTTCGGAGATCAAAAAACTACATGAGCAGGAAGCAAACCAGAATCAAGAGCCGAATGTAGAAAATTCAAAAAAAGTGGTACAGGGGTGCTCCTTTGAGCGGTTAGCTCGAAGACTAAATGATAAACAGGAAAAGAATCCTTTGCTTCTAAAAAGGCAGGTAGACGGGAAAGTAGAGTCTTTTGAAAGATTTTAAATACAGACAGCAGAGATATTGGCTGATAAATAGCGGAGGTCCACCTCGCATCGAGGTCCACCTTTGCATACACAATCACTTGAGCTCACTCATGTGAAATGGGAAAAATTCCATTTTTTTAAAAGACGAATTTACAACTTTTGTCAAAGGTGAAATAATATAAGAAGGTATGAATTTGGCAGGTTTTCAATCACGGCCAGAAGAAGTCGAATCCTTTCAGCCATTTAATTATCTTTATTTATATTTCTGAAGCAGGTTGTAGGGCCATTGACTTCAGGCAAGATGGGCCAATAAATGATCTGGAACCAGGTTTGGAAGGAGAATAGCTGAATGAGGAAGCAGTTAATTAATCTAACACCTTCTTTAGATCTTCTTCTGCTGGTTCTTTTCTTTGCTATAGGTTCTTTTACATCACTCTCTGACTCGATATCAACTGCAAGAGATCTTCTTTGATTATCAACTAATTCAGGACAATGCCTTCTATTGCGCTTGTCTTTCTGGCAACTAGGCCAAAACCATTGTTTTGTGGCAGAAAGTTGCACTCTGATGAGCCAGGATTAGACCCTGAAAACTCAATTGATTCTCTCACAATTTGCGCTCTCCAGCATTCTGGTCCTATTTGGGTCAAAATTGACGTCTTCCATCACAAAATGGATGAAATTAATGAAAAATATGAATCAATACGAATAGTCAGATTTAGCAGAACAATTTGTTTTGATGGACTTTGATTCTAAATTAAATAAAAAGAAAAGTTTTTTAAACTGAAAGTAAGGAGCGAAATTAAAACTTAAAACGAACAGAAATTATTCCGTACATGAAAGGGGCTGTCCCCTCCTCAACGCCTCGCTCTTTACGCTAAAGTTTTTCATTATTTAAAAAAAGTAGAGTTGTGAGAAAGAGCCAAACTTTAGCTTAAAGAGCGAGGCGTTGAGGAGGGGACAGCCCCTTTCATATACGGAATAATTTCTGTTCGTTTTAAGTTTTAATGTCGCTCCTTACTTTCAGTTTAAAAAACTTGTTTTTTTTATTTAATTTCTGATCATTTTTAAGTTAATGCAGCTTTGATTTTGGCTCAACGTTATTGAATAAGAAAAAAAAATTTGCATACAAATTTTACTTTTCTTTAGTTAAATGTTTGTCTCTAAATTTGGATCTGTCGTCATTTACACATTAAATTAGGGAACAAACGTCTATATTCGTATATTTTTCTTCTGGCAAAAAATACAAAGTTGCAGATTTTTGCAGATATGAGCTTGAAACCTATGTTATAGGGTTTTCTGGTGCGCTGAATCTGACGGTGTGATTTTCATTAAAATTCTTTCACTTTTAGGGGAAGTTTTCCCCCTCTTTAAAAAATCAGGAAAATTCTCTCAGGCTCGTAGCCTTTGATGAGTAATACTAAACTTAATAAAATTCATATATTTAGAATCAGCATTATAAGCCCATTCTTTTGATACATTTATTGACATCAAAGTTCCGTTTTTAAAAGTTTCGATTACTATTGAGCCGTATCGCTTGTTTTTTCAATTGTTTTTTTTATTACGCATATCTTATTACGTATATGATGGGGTTCTCCCCTTAGTCAATACCACGCTCTTTACGTTAAAAGTTAAAAAAAATTTTAATTCACAAACCCCTGAATCACAAAGACCGTTTAATTAGAATAGATAGCTCTTTTGAAAGCACTAAAAAAAAAACTTTAGCGTAAAGAGCGAGGTATTGACATGGGGGCGACCCCCCTCATATACGTAATAATTTCTGTTCATTTTAAGTTTTAATGTTGCCTTACTTTCAGTTAAAAAACTTGTTTTGTTTTATTTAATTTCTGATCGTTTTTTAAATAATGCTTGGAAATCCGGCGTCCCCTTCATAGAAATGCCCCTTACCCCAAAGAAACATCCTCCATGGAAAGCTTCTCCCGAGTAACCCCCTCCTCCAGCCCCCCCCCCACCAGAAAAAAATTCTCCCTGAAAATGTCTGTATACTTCCCAATAACCAATACAATATGTAAGCAATGGGCAAAGTTCATAACTTGCAGCCCTTTCCCTGGGAACTGTGGGGGATTAAGTCATCGTAAAATACATATTTATTAGATTTTCGACTATTTTGAACAAAATGGCAATCTCAAAATTTTAATTGGGTGACTTTGGGGAAAAAATTAGCGTGGGAGGGGGCCTAGTTGCCCTCCGTTTTTTTTGGTCACTTCATAAGGGCACTAGAACTTTTAATTTCCGTTCCAATGAGCCCTCCTACGATATTCTAGGACCACTGGGTCAATACAATTACCCCTGGGGAAAAGAAAAAAAAAAAAGAAAAAACAAACAAATAAACACGCACCCGTGATCTTTCTTCTGGCAAAAAATGCAAAATTCCACATTTTTGAAGATAGGTGCTTGAAACTTCTACAGTAGGGTTCTCTGATACGGTGAACATGATGGTGTAAATTTCATTAAGGTTCTGTAACTTTTAAGGGGTGTTTCCCCCTTTTTTCGAAAATCGGCCAAATTTTCTCAGTCGCGTAACTTTTAATGGGAAAGATTAAACTTGATGAAATTTATATTTTTGAAATCAGAATTAAAATCTGATTCTTTTGATGTATCTATTGGTGCCAAAATTCCGTTTTTTAAAGTTTCGGTTACCATTGAGCCGGGTCGCTCCTTACTTACAGTTCGTTACCACGAACTGTTTGATATTGAAATGATTGTCTGTTGTTTTTTTTTATACAATATCGCCATATATGTTATCCTAAAATATCGATAGTCCCAGTTCTAAATAACAGATCCCCTTCCTTCATAGGTTCTGAATCGCCATTTTATATACTTTTTCAGTCAGAAAATTCTCTTCTAATCTTACTTATTGTACTTAATTATTTTTATCCATTCCGGGTTTGTATAAAATCAAGGTAGACCGTTCATTAAGAGAAAACCAACTCTCTGGAAAGAAATTTTGCTTCGTCTGATAGATTTCTGCTCCGCTCATACTTTACTGTAATATCCTAGACTGCATGAGTTGTTGCTCAAACTTCCCAACCGACAATTTATTCCTTAGAAAACATTCCGGTCGTATAAGTCAGAGTTTAGAATAATAAAAGACCGATTGAACAGATAATCGATTGAAACCATTAGAGGCGCTTAAGCATAGCAAGATAACTTACTCGACAAGCCCATGGCTTAGCCTTTGCGTTCCGCGAGACATAAATAATGTTAGAGGTTAGCAGGATTGCTTCTTGAATGGGCCCGGATAAGTTTTGGGATTAGTTACACCTACTAACCCCAGAAAATGCAGGATAAGTGAAGATAAATGGTGTCATATGTAAACAAACAATTTACTAATTTCAAAAATGGAAAAAACATGTGAAGTTAAAGGCAGAGAACGTAAGGTGACATTAATTTTTGAAAAGTGCACACTATAAGGGATCTACAAATAGGCTATATTTGCCTTAGAATATACATGATTATTGTTGTTATTCGCCTAGTTGACCATAAGCTAATACGCGGCTGGGTAAGCATTGGTTTATAATCTTTTACTGATTACACCTTGGGAAGTTAACCTTGGCCGGATAAGTTAGATAAGGGCTGCTCAAACGGACTCAACACAGTATTATTTCAAGTGGCCCTCTTCATACGTACAAGTCGTGACTTATACGTATATACGTACAACTCATGTACTTGAAACCCAAGGAGGTACTGGATAGTTAAGTATAAACTTGAAGTACTTGCTACATTACTTCTCCGAGTCATCAAGACTTGCCACAAATCCAATTGTACCATTCTATGTCTCCTATTAGAGATTAACTATGGATTACCTGCATTCTTTGGTGATTTTTAAGCAGGTTTTCTCGCAGAGTTGCTTTACTTTTTTCATCTTCTGGTCACAGGGAGGTTGTAGCATGTAGCATAGCATGTCACGAACTTGTGAAGAACATCGGGAATTGACCAGTAAGCTGAAAATAGGGAAGCAGCTTAAGACTATGTTACAAGAATAGCTAATAACGAGTTGTTCATCACATCAGGATTTGAGCTACTGTGTGTTGAAAAAGAATGAACAAGGTTTAAGAATAATGGAAATAAAATTGGTTATAAAGTACCAATTAAATATAAAGTAAAATTGGTTATTCTACATACTTTTCAATAGATACTAAAACTACGGAAAACTATTTCTGGGGGGGGGGGGCGAGGGATGTTTGAGGAAAATTGCCGGAAAAATAAAAATTATTAATTGCGACAGTAACAATGCTTTTTTATATTTCCACGGAGAAGGAGGGGTAGGGTATTTTTGTGAAGTTTGTCGTTGTCCTTCGCGCTATTAATAAATGATGAAGTTATTTTCGTGTATTATTAATATTATGAGAATTGAGGGCATTTTAGGCTATCTCGTGTCTTTGTATTTATTGTGCTTTGTGAGTTAAAGATATATTGAATAAAAAAACAAGTTTTTTCAACTGAAAGTAAGGAGCAATATTAAAAATTAAACCAATAGAAATTGTTGCGTATATGAGGGGGGTTGTCCCCTCCTAAATGCCTCGCTCTTCACGCTAAATTTTTTTAAGGAGTTTCAAAAAAACTTCTTATTGTTCTAATTACCCAACCCTAGTGTTTCAGGACCCGTTCTTAAAGAATTTGGACAAAAACTCAAACTTTAGCGTAAAGAGCAAGGAATCTAGGAGGAGACAATCCCCTCATATACGTAATAACTTCTGTTCGTTTAAGTTTTAATGTTGCTCCTTACTTCCAACTAAATTTATTTTATTTAATTTCTGATCGGTTTTCTAAATAATGCCGAGAAATTTGGCTGCCCTCCACGGAAAGATCCTTTAGACAATTCAATCCCGGTGAAAATTTACCTCGGGCAATTACCATGAACATCTTTATAAAATTGAGTCGTAAAATTGACATACATGTAAAATTGAGTCGGCAAAGAGAAAGTAAGACAAAAGAAATCATTTGGTATAGGAATTCAGGCAAATTCCCCCAGCGTAAAATTCCCCCTGAAAAGTTCACCCCCCCCCTCCGAAAACTTCCATTCCCATGTAAAATTGTCCCCGCGGAAAATCACCCAGCAGGAAATTCACCCTCCCCCCAGCCAAGAAATGTATGCATACTTCCCAGTAATAAACAATATAGGTAAACAATGAGCAAATTTCATGGCTTAAGGATCTTTCCCCAGGGAATAGGGGGGAGGGTGGTCATTTTATCTCCAAAGGCATAGTTATTTTACCTTTCAACCATACTGAACAATATGGCTATTTCAAAATTTTGATTGAACGACTTAAGAAAAAAAAGGGGCGTGACAGGGGGGCCAGCTGCCCTTCAATATTTTTGGTCACTTAAAAAGAGCACTAGAACTTTTAATTTTCGCTAGAATGAGTCCCCTCCAAAAATTCTAGGACCACTGGCTCAATACGATTACCCCTAGGGAAAAAAAAAATTCGAAAATGAAACAAATAAACACACATCCGTGATCTTTCTTTTCGCAAAAGAAAATTGCATTTTTGGAGATGGGAACTTGAAGGCCCTACAATAGAGCTCTCTGACACACTGATTCTGATGGTGTGATTTTCATTAAAATCCCTTTACTTTTTTTTGGGGGGGGGGCTACCCTTTCTCGAGAATCAGGCAAAGTTCCTCAGGCTCACGGCTTTTGACGGGTAAAACTAAACTTGATGAATCTTATATATTTGGAAACAGTATAATAAGCCGATTATTTTGATACCAATATTCTGTTTTTTAGAGTTTCGGTTACTATTGAGCCACGTCATCCCGTAATTATAGTTCGTTACCACGAACTGTTTGATCCTTTCTTTTTCATGAAAAACGATAAACGTAGTAACCACAGACACACTCCTAAGAAAATATTTTTGTTGAACAATCAATACAATTGTTCCATTAGTTATTCAATGGTATATTTTTGCCTTGTAGCAGGAGAACAGTCTTATTCAATTCCAATGGCTGGGAAACATCTGGTCTGTCCCCTCTCCCTAGTGGACCCCATACTCATGTTCTTAAAAAATATTGATGTGGAAAAAAATATAATGACGTTTCTTTACTTGAGGCGTGATCTAACTTAATACTGGTTTAAAGTCAAGCAAATTAGAACTTAATTAACCAACTTTATAATTATAATACTTTCCAAGCATTAGAGAATAATCACCGAAAGTTATATGTGGGAGCTTGAATATTAACACCTCTAAAAGTATTATTTTCTTTCCTATCATTACTGTATATACATCTCCAAAATGATGCTCCAATGTGAATCTGTGTCCTAGAGAAAGAAACGGATCTGGTGTCTTAAAACGTGCCTTTTAATCCCCAATTGATCCAAACTATATGAAGACTACATGAAGTATGTTCCAAAGGCAGCACTCAAGCGCTGCCGAAGTCATGAGCCAAATGTCTTCAAAGTATTATTTTTTTTCCAGCAATTTTTTATGGAAAGGGTGATCGTTGAAACTTGAGGTTTAATCGATTGAAAATTGAAAGTTCTAGTGTCTTTTTTAAGAGCCAAAAGCGGCTGGAAGACAACCTGCAACCCTCCCCTCCCCTTTTTTGCTACCCCCCCACCCCGTAGCCACCAAAACGCCCATTCAAAATTTTTAGATGGCGATTTTCTTTTAATAGTCAAAAGGTCCAATTAATCTTCCCTCCGATGGTAACATGACTCTCACAGCCCGTGGGGAAAGGATGGTAAATAACACAAATTGGCAATTGTTTACACGTAGATTTTCTAAAGGCAAAAGGAAGGTCTTGTTTGATGATAAGAGTTCAATTGCCTTCAAAATTTCGGGGATCGTTACCTGGCTCAAGAGAATTAAATTTCGTTGTGGAAGGACGGGGGTATGGGGCTCAGAAACGGGCGAAAGAACGTGTTGTCACTGTTCAGTTTGAACTTTTAACCGTAGATCCTTGGGCCATCATGAACCATCATGATGGCCATTAGTGTAAAAAAAATATTTAGGGACACAGTCCTTCCCCCCATAAAGAAGGCCTAAAAAGAAGTTGAAAAACTTTTTCTTCGAACGGATCGAAACTTATGGTGCCCCAATGCAGGAGTAAAAATAGAAGAAAAAACATTGGTTCTCACCTAAAAGGGTCCCAGAAAAGGGCTAAATCCTTTTTTAACGATCACTTTGTATGGAAGATGGGTCGTAGAAACTTGGGAGGGGGCTAATTCAATTGTAGATTAAATGACATTATCTGTCGTCAGGTTATCAAAATAGCGAACCAACAAAATCTTGGGAGCTGCTTGTAAGATCAAGTAGAAAGTCCCAGGAAGATTATTTTTTTTTGGGGGGGGGGAGGGGGGCACGTGAACCTCGGATTTCAGCTTAGGAGAAGGGGCAGAGAATGACTTATCGTATTATGTCTCAAGTCTGCCTAAGATTTCCGGCACTTTAAGCCCCTTTGAAACTAGAATGTATACATTGTTAAGTAGTGATGTAAATCGTATACACGATATTTGCCGATATAAAAAAAATATATGGGGTATCCGCAATATCTCAAAAATGGCTCTGTGGATCGAGTTGAAACTTTCAGAAGGTATTGAGGGTCAAGAGGACCTCAATTTTTGAAGATGGAGAGGGGACGTAGGTAAATTTAAAGACACTATGCGTACCTATGGTATCAAAAATTGTATATCATTAATATCTCGGGAATTGCTTGGGAGATGCAGTTAAAACTTTCAGGTAGTCTGGTGGGGGGCGAGGGGTTTTCAAACTTTGCTCTTTTGGAAGGAGGAATCAATAATTTAAGAACCAATCTTTAGAAGCCAGAGCACGAAAAATAATATGAAAAGCAACATGGCCAGATCGACCTCAGAAAGTAACAACTTGTTCAGTTTTTAAATGTGTTCCACGTTTTAAACGACTCTTAAACTCACTAATGGAATAGTAAATATACATAAGCTTTTCTTTATGTCTAATAGTATAATTTTCAGCTGACTAATATCATCGTTATGCGATGCTTTGCATACGAGATTAAAGGGATTAAGCCGGCTAAAAGTTTAGCAAACTTTAAACGTTTAAAAAGATCGTAATTTTTTTTTTATTGTAAGCAGCTGTTAGACGTAATTTTTTAAGACTTGCTTGCAGTTTTATTGAACATTTAAGACAAAGACCACAGTTGTTGAAAAGATTCGAATGGAGGTCGTGTAACTGATTTTCCTTTTTTTGTTATTTATGTGTGGGTAAATCACCACGCTCTAAATGTATGATTGTTTTTAATTACACAGTAAATATAATTTTGTAGGCTAGGAATGTTGAGTTCAATTGCTAATTACACATCATTTCTTCCAACTCTGGATAAATAAAATAAATTGTATATATAGAAAAATAGATGAACAGATTAAAATCCCTGTGATTAAAACAGATTAATACGCAAAGCATATAAAAAGAAGTGCAAAAAAAAACATCATAAAAGCTGAATAAAAAAGAAGTACGGAGTAACCAAGAGACCAACTAAGTTTAACGACGTTCCTTTGAACTACGATGAATATAGCTGCACAATGAAAATATAAATATTTAAGTTGTCAATCTAATAGTTTCTAATCCTCCTTGCCTTTTATTGAAACGTAACATCAAACAGTTCGTGGTAACGGACCTGTAAGTAAGGAGCGACCCGGCTCAATGGTAACCGAAACTCTAAAAAACGGAATTTACATACCAATAGATGCATCAAAATAATCAGATTTTAATTCTGATGTCAAATACATAAGTTTTATTAAGTTTAATCTTACTCATCAAAAGTTAAGAGCCTGAGAATATTTGGCTGATTTTCAAAAAAAGGGGGAAAGACCCCCTAAAAATTATAGAATTTTAATGAAAATCACACCATCATATTCAGCGTATCAGAGAACCCTACTGTAGAGGTTTCAAGCTACTATCTACAAAAAAGTGGAATTTTCCATTTTTTGCCAGAAGAAAGATCATGGATGCGTTTATATTTTTTTTTTTTTTTTTTTTTTTTTTTTCCAGGGGTGATCGTATCGACCCAATGGTCCTAGAATATCGTCGGAGGTTTCATCGGAACGGAAATTAAAAGTTCTAGTGCCCTTTTTAAGAGACCAAAAAAATGGAGGGAAACTAGGCCCCCTTCCACGCTTATTTTTCCCCACAGTCACCCAATAAAAATTTTGAGATAGCCATTTTGTTCACCATGGTCGAAAATATTATAAATATGACTTTTAGGAGTGTTAATAACTCGTTACAAGTGATAGATTCTTTGGCGAATGTTTCAGCTAAAAGAGTCGATTCATTTGATTTTACTGTTTTGTATACAAATTTGTCACTAAATTTAGTATTCGAAAAATTAAAAATTGTGATAAATAAATATTTTCTTTTGTCTAATATCGGATTTTTGAAAATTGATACTTTTAATAAAAAAGCCCGATGGACGAATTTCTTTAGAAGTACTATTAATTCAAGATGTTATAGCTTGGATATGGTATGCGATTTATTGGAATTGGTTCTATTTAATACATTTATAAGATTTAATGGGAATTATATAAACAAACTGTAGGTATTCCTATGGGTGGGAATGCTAGTCCATTCATAGCAGACCTGTTTTTAAGTCAATTAGAATATGAATATATGATAAATAAAAACAGCCCAAGCAATTTAAAATATAACCTTTCAAATAATAAAAGATATCTGGACGATCTCTTGGTAATAAAATGTGCAGAGTTTATTGAGATTTCAAAAAATATTTATCCACAAGAGTTAATTCTTGAGCCTAGCTATGGGATGGGACACTCCGACCATTTCTTAGATTTAAATATTAATATTTCAAATAATAATAAATTAGTGATTAAATTATATAATAAAACGGATGATTTTAGTTTTGAGGTAATTAAGTTTCCATTTCTTGAAAGTAATATACATTCAGATATTACTTATTCGCTCATTATTCCCAATTAATTAGGTATGCAAAAATTTGAAGTAATTACACAGATTTTAAACATAGATGTAAAAAGCTGAGCGAAAAACTGATCTTAAGAGGTTTTTCTGCCAAAGAAATTAGTTGGCAATTCAAAAAATTTAGTTTCATGTATCATGAACTTTTAAGTAAATATACAAAAAATTATAAAGAAATACTGAATGATATTTTACTATAATTTCTCTTGCGCTTTTCTTTTTTTAGAAGTTTGACTTTGTAGGGGTTTTCAAACAAGTTTGTGGATCTTTAAATTGGTAATTGGTTCCAGATACCAATAAAAGATACATCTGTACATGTCTTTATTTGTTCCAGAATTGTCTCTTTCAGTGACCTCTGGGATTTTATTATGGAAACATTGAAGCACTTTTTGTAGGTAATTTTGACTAGCTTGACTAGTATGCATGTATTTCACAAGTTTTACCCGACATAGGGTTACCATATAGATCTTATGGTAGAGGCTCCACCGTGCCGGGTAAAGAATGTAAAGCCTTGAAACCCATTAAGGGAGGTGGTATTTCTTCTGATGAGCCCTAAATGGAAGGTTCTACTTGGTAATATTTTACTAGATTTAAGCTGTTTTTGCTGGTAAATTTACAACGACTTATATTTATTGATGACAACTTTGCATGGATTTGGACTTTTCTATTTGGTTGACGGTTCGGGTATACTGTTTGGTCCTAGGTAGTTGGATAGATGGGTAAGGTAAAAGCCTCGTTCAAGTGCACATTTGTCCCAATTGCTGGATTAAGACGACAGTTTTTTTTTTTTTTTTTTTTTTTTTTTTTTTTTTTTTTGCCAAGTAATTACCTCTTAAACATAATAATTATAGTATTGGTTATTGGGACCCGGCTCAATGGTAACCGAAACTCTAGAAAACGGTATTTTGATACAAATAGATACATCAAAAGAATCGGGTTTTAATGCTGATTTCAAATAATATAAGTTTCATCAAGTTTAATCCTACCCATCAAAAGTTACGCGCCTGAGAAAATTTGGCTGATTTTTAAAAAAGGGGGAAAGACCCCCTAAAAATTATAGAACCTTAATGAAAATCACACCATCATATTCCGCGTATCAGAGAACCCTACTGTAGAGGTTTCAAGCTCCTATCTACAAAAATGTGGAATTTTGCATTTTTTGCCATCATGGGTACGTGTTTATTTTTATTTTTTTCCCCAGGGGTAATTGTATCGACCCAGTGGTCCTAGAATATCGTGGGAGGGCTCATTGGAATGGAAATTAAAAGTTCTAGTGCCCTTTTTAAGTGACCAAAAAAAATGGAGGGCAACTAGGCCCCCTCCCACGCTCATTGTTTTCCCAAAGTCACCTGATCAAAACTTTGAGATACCCATTTTGTTCAGCATGTTCGAAAATATTATAAGTATGTCTTTTAGGATGACTTAATCCCCCGAAGTTTCTGGGAGGAGGGCTGAAAGTTATGAACTTTACCCAATGTTAACATATAGCATTGGTTATTGGGAAGTATACAGTACAGACGTTTTCACGGGAGATTTTTCCTGGTAGAGAGGGGGGTCGGACAGGGACGTACGCATAATGGGTTTGACGGATTTGGCCCCCCCCCCCCGAAACAAATTGGCCCCCCGAAACAAATTCCTGCGTACGTGCCTGGGGTCGGGGGTTATGTATGAGGATCTCCCTCCATGAAGGAAGTTTTCATGGGGGAAGGGACATTGCTATGAAGGGGACGCCGGACTTCCCAGCATTATTTAAAAAAAGATCAGAAATTAAATATAAAAAAACAAGTTTTTCAACTGCAACAGCAGCAACATCAAAACTTTAAACAAACAGAAAATATTACATATATGATTGGGTTCACCCCCTAGTCAATACCTCACTCTTTAAGCCAGAGATATTTTAGTACTTTCATAAGAGCCATTTATTCTAATTAACGGCCTTTGTGATTAAGCGGTCATTTTTACAGAATTGGAACAAAATTCGAACTTTCGCTTAAAGAGCAAGGTATTGACTAGGGGGCGAACCCCCTAATATACGTATTAAAAATATATGAATATAGAATTTCGTTACGTAAGTTAATTCGTAAGTTACGTATATTTATTACTAATAAAAATGTTCGTAAATAAAATTAAACAAGTTTCGAGAAAGCCATTTAACCAAATAAAAGTAAATTAATATGAAAATTTTGTTTTAATTATTCAGGTACTGTGAGCCAAGATCAAAACCTGCATTTATTCAAAAACGTTCAAAAATTAAATAAAAAAACAAGTTTCTTTTTAACTGAAAGTAAGGAGCAGCATTAAAACTGAAAACGAACAGAATTTATTCCGTATATGAAAGGGGTTGTCCCCTCCTCAACGCCTTGCTCTCTACGCTAAAGTTTGACTCTTTCTCACAACTCTATTTTTTTAAACAACTTTAGCGTAAAGAGCGAGGAGTTGAGGAGGGGACATACCCTTTTATATACGGAATAATTTCTGTTCGTTTTAAGTTTTAATGTCGCTCCTTACTTTCAGTTAAAAAAACTTGTTTTTTTTTATTTCTATAGTAGGTTTGACAATGGTTTCTTCAGATAAAAATAGCTTAGCTTCACCAATACCACAGAATGAAAAAGTACCGCTGAGTTTTTGTTTTAACCCTCGACCAACAAAATAAATAAAAAAAAAGCACGAAGATGTAGTCTAAAACTTTTTTCTAAGTTTACACTATCAAAAGAATTCAACATTGTTGAAAAGGTTGTTTTTTTCCTATTGTTCTTAAACGTATTGAGACTATTTCTCTTGTCTCAAGGACACTTGCAAAATAAGGCCCAAAAACTGAATTATCCTTGGTTTTTAGCATAAATTCTGATACTATAGTAGTAATTTGGGTACTTATGTATTATACACCACTCAAGTTTACGCTGTTTAAAACTCGAGAACAAACCCGTTTCTTCGTTAGTTTCTTTCAGCTTAGCGTGAGACAAGACAAAGACAGGTGACAGAATAGATGGAAAATATATAATTTGGGCTATACATTCGTACATTATTATTTGTTGGTAAAGTATTTGGACAGTTTGAAGCTAGAAAACAATTCTAACTTCATAATATTCAGAATAATTGTATCTAATATATTTTGCACACAGACCCACTATACTTCACCCCATCCCCCCTAATGTGCAAATATATAACCCAAATTGTTTCTAGAGTAATATATTTTCATCAAATTTCGTGATGTTTCATTAGGATTGAGCATCAAAGAAACAGGTTTTAATTAAATAAAGCACTTGAGTGGCGTATAGTACACAAGT
This sequence comes from Artemia sp. Qi Xiang Cuo, assembly GCF_049724085.1. NCBI lineage: Eukaryota > Metazoa > Arthropoda > Branchiopoda > Anostraca > Artemiidae > Artemia > Artemia sp. Qi Xiang Cuo. Next base: position 44,125,151 of record NC_142803.1, read on the forward strand.
ACCGTAATTTGACTTTAGACGATCGCAAGTCCAGCTCTCAAGCATATTGATCAGATTTCAAAAAGGGCGAGGAGTATGCCGGCACATTTTCATGCTCTATGGTCCCCGCTTGCTCAGTTTTAGTTGAAAAGAACTTGAAATAGAATCTTTTACTAGCTTCTTAAAGACTCATATCACCTTGTTGATGCATATACCTAAAATTTACCGCTTAAACATTTGACTTACCTGACTTCGGGCTTTTACAGTAACATTAACACCTAGCTTGCCTGGCGTCACAAACAACAGCTAAGTAAAAAAAGCGGGTTCACGGGTCGACATCTTAATTTAAACTTGTACAATTTACATTGTTCCTAATTAAGAGTTCAATTAGGGGTTAGGAAACAATGTTTCTCTCATACAGAAAAAAAAATACAGAAAAAGTCATTTCAAAAAGGATTGTCAACACAACGTGCAAAGAGGATCACGCGGCTAGCACTTATTGTAACCATAACTCGAAACGTGAAAATGCATAGTTCTTGATTATTCTTACAATGAATTAGTCACGATTGTATTTTGTTTTATTACATTTTTAATACATACACGGAAATTTCCCTGCAACTGAGCCCTTAAACCAAGCAAGAGAAACAATAAACGAAGGATACATGTCACTACTTCCCATGCAAAAAAAGTGATTTTCATTGTTAGTCAAGGAGGGGGACTTCAAATTTGCTAAAGGAGGCTTGTGCTGTGATGGTTGCAATGGCGCAGTTTTATTTTGATCCGACACCTTTTTTGTAAGTTTTTAGGGTATTATTCGAATTTCCCATATGCTTGTTTTGCCAACGGGCTTCTACCTTTAAGACCAATCGAAATAATAGCCACCAGTCATGAATCAGGCCCAAATTGCGATTCTTGCCTACTTGACAGTTTTTTTCAAAATACATTTTTTAATTTTCAGTAGCTATGGGCTAAGGTTCGTTCTTTACTAAGTTACCCCTAAGGCGGCAACCATGATGGTGGAGATAAAATCGTGGAGAAAATGACATTTATATCTTTTCAGACGCTTTTCTTAGACAAACAGTAACTTTATTTAAATGCTTGGGAGGTCATGTAAAAAAGAACGGAACCCAGCATGAACAATACGATCTTTTAGACAACAAAAATTTTAGGTGGGAAATTTTTTGAAGTATAGTCTTACAGCTGAACTATTGTAAGGGTTACCGGTATAATTAAATCCCAAAATTAAACCAATGGTATAAAGAATTTAATCGGCCAGTCAAAAAGTAGTAGTATAATCATGACAAGGATGGCTGCCATTGAATAGCATCGCCGTGAGGCATATTCCATCATCATTAGCTGGTTTGGTAAGGGACCTGGGTATGTTATTCGTGTGAGGGATGGCATACATATAACAAGATAAACTCATTGAATGGAACTGGAGTGGCAGCCAGAGGAAACCCGGAGAAGAGGAAGGCCAAAAAATAGTTTTCATCATACCTATTAGCGGGACCGGAAGCGCATCAACAGTCCAACCTCAATAGGAGGACGTCTGGGCGGCAGCAAAAAAGAAGCATAACTGACAGCTTTTGCTGGATTTCCTAGGTACTTCTTTTAGGAGAAGAGTAACTAAGGTCTAAGGTAAGGATTGGCAGACTAATACTGAAGAGCTAGACTTATAATCTCTAAACGAGCGACAATTGGGCTGTATTTCATAATATATGGCTTTGGAGAATTAGACAAAGTCTGACAGCCCCATTAACTGACTGATGATATTCTTTTAGTCTTATAACTATGCTTTCACTAACTATGGATAATACCTTCTAATTAAAATGTAAATTTTATGTTCTAGTGCTCTTCTGAAATAAAAAAAGCGACCGTGCCAATTTTTGCCATTGTGTGTCGTAAATTATAATTTTTTGCCCGCATAGGGCCAAATGACAGCCAATGGCTTAAAACTATTAAGTTGTCCTTTTTCTGGCAGGAGGGAATGTGAAACTCTTTAAAAGAGCATTTTAGGGCCCAACTTGGTTTAACCTCTACCATCCCCTTACTTGGAAGATTATATTTTGGACGGAACATGTAATATGGATGCTATGGGGAGAATGGCTCGCACATTATTGTGGAAATATTGCTAATGCGAAGGAAAATATTGCATTTAGTCCGATACTATCAGCTAACTTAGGAGGATCCTCAGGATAAGTCAGATTACGCTGAAAATTGTAGACTTTTGTAGGCTAATATTTGGGTAGTAGACAAAAGCCCCCTTACTATATTGGAAAATCTGTGGTCGTTTTAGGTCTTAATGTTACTTGTTACTTTCGTTTGAAAGATCTATTTTCTTTATTTAATTAACTGAAATAACAAGCTATAGGCCTAGGTGCCAAATTACACGAGAGCCCCTGAAAACTTGGATACCAGTAACCGAAACTACTACTACAACTATTAACTCACTGCAGCTCCAAGCCCCCTGAGGCGGACACAGCTACGCATGCTCCTGCTCCGTCCCAATCTATTCAAAACATCCCTCTTTACACCTTCTCCAGCAGTTCCAATTCCCATTAAATCCTTCCTTACGACCTCCTCCCACCCCATTCGGGGACGACCAGCTTTTCCTTTGGCCCTTGACGGTTGGCCAACAAGGATGATCCTTGGCAATTTGTCCTCCATCATTCGCAGAACGTGTCCTAGCCATCTCAACCTTACTCTTATTATAGCACTAGAAGGCGGGTTAGAACCAGATTTTTCGTACAGTTCGCTGTTTGAAATAGCCTAACCGAATTGCCTCGATTAAATTTTCCACTGGAAAATTTAAACCAGTTAATTAAATTTACAAGCATTTACTAGAAAATCTTTTCGCTTGAAATGCCAAGTTCAACGTTGACTTTCAGTTTCGACCAGTGTTAATGTTTGACAGACCGAAAAAGAAGACAATAGTAACATCTGAAAAAATTTTGATTTTGAAACCACAAATAATTTGGTTATATTTTATTGCTTGATGCGGAAATTACGAAGAGAAGATCACTCATGCAATAATTCTCTCATAGTTATCTTTGGTCTGTAAAATTAGCGACACTACAATATATATATTATTCTCGTATATTAGTTGTGAAATTATATTTCAGATCTTGCACTAGTAGTATTAGGAATTGCAAGATAGTAAATGTCTCATAAATCTTGAGAATTCTCGCTGGCTTTTCCAAAGTTAAAGAGGCACACATGTTTAACTTATTAGTTATAAACAATAACCTTCTTCCCTTTTTTTTCTCATCAAACCAAAGATCGTTTAAACTAATGAGATTAGCAATTCAGACAATTCCCCACCAATGAAAACCTTCTTTGCCAACACTGTTTCTTGGCACGATTAAGTAGCTTAGAAAAGAGGAAAGTTCAACTTTTTGTAAATTTTGCAGTAAAGTCATTTCCTAGTCAGAAACGACCGAGGAATTTCGTTTTTATCAATAAATTCAAGAATCAAAACGCAATATGATTGCTTTTTTAAGGAAAAAGGTATCAGGAACAACTTTTGGGGATACCCCTTTTGTTGACTGCTGTTTCTATGGTTACGCTGTTTCAATGTTTTTTTACGGATTTTTTTTGCAAATCAGATCGTAGTTATTGATAAATTTTTTTAATTTAACCGATAATATTGTTTGCCATGAACTATTTGCCTACAACTTATAAACTGACCCATCAATCAAGAAGATCATGCTCCCTCTCCCCTTCTAAGGTACATAGTTCATAAAAGCCAATAACTAAAAATGATAATCCTCCCTCACCTTGAGGAAGAAAAAGTGAAATAGGTCTTTGATCGCACACTTTAACTCTATCTATACCTTAATTGTAAATATTGATTTCTAGGTTTCTGAGTATTTTATATACATAAGATGGTATAAAAGATAAATACACTGAATGAAATAAAAGAAAGAAGACGATATATTAAGATTTACTTACGTGGCTGATTCCAAAACCTTTTCGATCTCTCTTGGACTTCTGTGTCTTAAAACATTTGGATAACTAGTGAAGTTGTATCCTAGACCTTTACAAAAAGGAGCGGAGATGGGGACACATGCTTTTTTAAAGTGATTTCCATTTTTGCTTGAAAATCCTGCATTGTGGAATCGGCTATGATACAAAGAATGAGGTCTTTTCGTTAATGTGCTTGGGAAATCTTCCATAATACTTTTGAAATTTCGTTCTGAAAAAAAAAAATCTAAGCAGGGATGGCAA